>NW_015161951.1:1111108-1204698 GCF_001447785.1 Gekko japonicus | reverse complement strand
TTGTACTTTAAAACAGCTGCCACCAAAGGAGCAGGTAATCTGTGAGCCTCCATTGGGTGCAGACATTATGCCAGAGATGGAAGTAAATATGGATCTTTTATTGGATAGTAATTATGAATGTGGTGATCTGTAACCCGCAGTAGAAGTACCATTGGCCTAGATGTAATTGGTGGACAAATCCATATCAGAGCAAGTGGTCCTTAAGATATCACAGTCCCATGCTATTTGGTATCATTCAATCAACTGGTGAACTACATTCCCCGGGGCCATCCCAGTTAACTATCTGGTTGGGGGTTTTGTGAAGCCGAAGTTTCTGAATGATCTTTGAAGGCACCCCAAAATGTAGTGTGCTTTACTAAGCAAGCCCAAAACTTACCAGAGCATAGGTAACAGTGGCAAAAGAATTACTCTTGAAAGGGGCCACAGCTGGCCCACCAACTAAGGCTATATGAAAAATGTAACACACATACACACTTCCCTGCACCTTCCTGACAGTTTACTTTATCCCTGCAATAATAAATATCATATCATCTTTTTGTTTCACTAGCAAAAATCATCCTGAGCTGATGAAAGAACTTTCCCAGCAGAGCATTTGATCTTCCAGGTGCTTGACCTGGGATTCAACCAAACTGGGTGCTCAAGTGTAAATTGACAAATCCACAAAATCCACAGGGCTAAGGGACAAGATCAAGAATAGTGAGTTTGCAGCATGTCTCTAATGCCCTTTTTAAAAGCTTTCTGCAGCATTTTTCACCTTCTGTCTCTCCTTGGGTCTGTTCTCTTAGTTTTAAACAAAGAAATAACTCATCTGCAGCCAGTTCTGTGTTTTCTCCCTCAGGCTGTATGCTCCGAAACTGATTCAGTAGAGCAAAGTATTGGAAAGTGAAACAATGTGGAACAGTGGTCCTTAACCTTTGACTTTGACGGCTGAAGAATTTCTAGGTAGGAAAGGCCGTGTGATGGTTATAGGAACAAGAATTTGCATGTGGTAGTCCTGGATGGCCCAGGCTAGCCTGATCTTGTCAGTTCTCAGAAGCTAAGCAGGATGGAGCCTGCTTCTGCTTTTCTGCTTCATCCTTAGGCATCTTGACTTGGTCCTTCCATGTTTTCAGCTCACACACTTCCACTGACCAAAGTAGGACAGTCACTTTGCAGATACATCTTTCGTTGTATCAAGTTGAGCACCTCACTCCTGCCTCTTCAGCTTGGTCCTCTGTATCAGGCATCATGGATGGAGTGGTAGATTCTGCTTGGTCAACCAGGATCATATCTGGATCTCTTCCTCCAGGCAGGTCACATGTTGATACCATACCTGGCTGTTTGCTTCAGCATGGTGCCTCTCTGGGTGTGGAGGTTTCTTCCTCTTATTGAAGCAGATGCTGATCTTGTGTGTTGTTGTTGTTGTTCAGTCGCACAGTCGAGTCCGACTCTTCACGACCCCATGGACCAGCTCCCGCCAGGCCCTCCAGTCTTCCGCCGCCCTCTGGAGTTGGCTCAATTTCATGTTTGTTTCATCAATGACACTGTCTAACCATCTCATCCTTTGCCATCCCCGTCTTCTTTGACCTTCAATCTTTCCCAGCATCAGGGTCTTGTGTGTATATGGTCCATAATTCTATAGCCTTGCATTTGGCAGAGTTTCCTACTATAATTCCTTCTGAAGCTCTGTCATCTAGTTTTGTCCTTTTCTCCTTTGGGATGTAAGCATAAGCCTTGCAGCCAAATATAATAGGCTTTCACCTGTGCCAGAGTTCATATGGTGTGTCATGTGTGGCCTTTATGGATAGCCTATTCTGTATGTACGTGGTGGCCATCACAACCTGTCCATAGAACTGATTGGGGAGGTATGAGTCATTCAGTATGCAACTTACTGCATCAAGAAGAGTTATGTTCTTCCTTTCTGCCACTCTAACAATTCTTCTACCCTAAGGTTGCAGTCACACACTCCAGTTGAAGCAGAGGGGAAGTGAGGCTATTCCCTCCAGAGGAATTTGACCCGCAGTTGCGAGATCACACAGCCCTTTGTTGCTGCGGGCTCAGCCCATCACTGGCTGTGATCACACTGGCGGCTTGGCGCGATATGGTGCCGCCTCTAATTAAACCAGGTTAAAGTGTAGTAGGATATATCAGCCACACAGCACACACTACTGTGGGTTACCCACGGAGACATCCCGTGGTAAAGCATCCACATTATTGTGGCGTCTAAGCCACGGAGCGAACTGCAAAAAAAAAAAAAAAAAATCATGTGTGTGCGTAGTGTGCATGCACATGCATGCGTACATAGGCAATTCTTTTTAAAAACTGCCACCGTGGCGGCAGAACGGATCTGCAGGTTCACACTGTCAAATCCATTCTGTGCACGCTCCCCCGTGTTCAGACATTCAGCCATGCACAATGAATGCGCGGGGAAACAAAAACACCACTTCAGAGATGGTGGCTTTTTAACCCGGCTCCAAGTCATCTTCTGACGGGGTGAGTACACCTGGAGAACGCCTGGCAGATGTGGCTGTGTGATCCTGCCCATTTAACATGTTTGTAAAATGTGCCTAACTGCCAGTCTGAACACAACCATTGTGTGATCAGATGCAACTGTGGGTGAGTCGTGGGGTTTTTTTTTGCCATTTGTTTCCCATGCGCATAAATGAGGAGTTGTACCTCTGCACTGAGGGCCCCCTATGGGTAGGCGATGATGCACATACTGTGAAGGGGGGGAATGGCACCAAGCCAGGATGGTCTGATCAGACCATCCCAACGGCTTGGGAGCGTGCTTGCACAATCAGACAGGGGAAAGTCCGTCTGTGGCCCATTGTAACCCGTTTACTACCAGATTTTCTCTGGTGTCTTTTTACTTTGCTTCTGCAGCACAACAGCATGGGTTGCCGATGGCTGCAGGATACTTCCCAGATGTTGTTGTCTGATTGCGCCCTTTAGATCCGTCGGGCATTCGCGCCTATGTCGAGCCTTCTGGCTCATGTGATCGCAGCCTAAGTATTGTTGAACATTTCCATTTCTATCGTGTATATCATTTTTGCTGCCGTAGTCAAATATAGGAACAAAACTCCATAACTTTTTTCCACCCGTTTGTCCATTAAACCTAACAAAAAAGATTCTAGTTTCAGCTGTATCATAGTCTTTAGAATCTTCTGCAAATTCCATATCTTCCTCTTCCCTTTGTAGAAAGTTGGCCAAAAGTAATTTAATCCTGTCTCTGAAATTAATCCTCTCAGTCTCAGACAATACTCCTTTTCTCTCAAGTCCATAAGGGCTAAGAAATCCACATGCCTCTCGAGTTCTTTGTCAATCTTCTGTCTTATTTCAGCCACTTTATCACTTTATGCCTTCATCACTATGTCCTTCAAGTTCTTTCACATCATTTTTCATTTCTTGTCTAGATTTCCCAAGAGTCTCATTTATTCTTCTCCCAGAAGCCTCTATCTTTTTTCCAAGATTCTCTATTTTACTCTTTATTTTGCATCCCAGTTGTTTGAGTAATTTCTGCGTCATATCTGATGTGCCAGGTTGGACTGATGAACCTTTCCTGTCAGAATTCTTTCTGGAACTCATTATAGAATAAAATCCAAAGTGCAAAAGGATAGAAATAGAGAATGTTTTCAAATCAAATATTTTCACTTTTAGCTGTCAGCAACTTGTGTCCTTTCACCATAGCAACAGAAATAAAAAAACCCCAACAGATACTCCAGAATATTTTCAGATCAGTTACTTTCACTTTTAGCCATCAGCAGTTTGTATTCTTTTCAACATGGCAACCAAGGTCAAATAGTCCCAGAATGTCTCATATTCTTATCTTCTATTAAGTATAATTGTCCGATAACAGGTAAACTTCTAAAGTAAATAAAAAAAACAGTCTCACAGCAGATTTATTTTTGCAGCCAAAAAAACTTTCACGCATGCACACTTTCATTGAAAAAAAACCTAAAGATTAAAAATTAGGGATAGGAAAATAATTAATCCCTCATCCGTTTAGCTTTCCTAATTTCATTTCTAGCTTTCCTGATTTCTTAATTGTGTTTGCCAAAGTTATTGTTTCAGAAAGTTCTTTATAATCCCATGAGAGAGGTTACCTTAGCAGGGGTTGTCTCTTTTGTCTTTAAGAAAATTTCTCTTTAGCTGTAGATAATTATTATGTCCATAAACGGAGGATGTCAGGCTTTAGTTCTTATCAGGATTCCAAACACAGCTGGGAGCAACACTGTAAATTTCAAGACCTCAGATCACTCTAAGTCTCTGTAAAGCCACCGCTCAGCAGAAAACACCTAAAGAGCAACCTAAAAAGGTACACATGGTTTATGTCTTTGATGTCCCTTTAATCTAGGGAGAATTTGACAACCAGAGAGCCCTCCTAGTTAGTAATTAGCTGTGTTGTGTTTTCGCACCTTGTGAAGACATCAGGCGACCATTTATTTATTTAGTTATTTATTTATTAGATTTTTACCTCACCCATCCAGCCTAGGCCGGCTCAGGGCGGCTTACATCAGAGTAAAATCAAACATACAGTACATAAAAACACATAAACTAATATACATAGCATGTTAAAAACTCAAACATCATAAAACTTAGTAAAATGCTAGCAATATCCTCAGTTTACAGTCAGTTCTTCGGTCTTCTTCGGCTATCTTAGGTAACTGGCAATGGCAGTATTTAAGGGACCAGTGGGTCAGGGTTCAGCCAACATAGCTATTAATTGTTGGCAGTGGAGTATTAGGTGCTGGCGGCTCCAAAAGCCTGGTGGAAGAGCTCCATTTTACAGGCCATCTCCACCAGAAGCCAACTTTTAAACTCTGTTGGACTCAGTCTTGCCAGGTAAAATCTGGGTTTAGAACCAATACTTGAAATGTACTTAGGTAGGATATTTAGCTTTGTTATTTTATTCTCACTGTTCACTGCTCATATATTGTATATTCCTGCACATTCTTTTAATACACTACTTTAATTATATTTTGTGGTGTTCTTGAGTTTGAAGGCTTCAATCTGAATTCAGTACTTTAGTCTGTACTGGCCACAGCTACCAAAATAACTGATTTCTGGAACTCAACTTGGAAGTGTTCTCCCTTGCAGGGCAGACTTCTTGATCGTAGATGCAGGAGGGCTAGAGACTCAGTACCTTGGCCTCTGGCTGGAGGGTCAGTTAAGGGGACTGGCGGTAGCATTACCTTGGGGTTATGAGGCTTCACACCTCAGCACTTTGTGGGTTTGCCTTGGTCCAACCCATCACTTTTGACACTGGGCTCTCTGAAAGCAGGTGGTGAATGTCATTCCATTCTCCAGGCTGCCTTAATTCAAATGTTGCTTTATTCCAGATGTCAAACATCTTTGGAAGGAGGAAATACGAACTGTACAAAACAGGCCGTCCCCTGATTGACTCAGGCGCCTTTTCATCAACCAATCAGTTTTGTTTAAATAACCTGTATTAAACATGAAAGACCATTTCCCCCTGCATGTTTCTGCTTGGACTCTGGAAACTGTTGAAGTGGACTTTACCCCAGGAACCAATGCTAACAGAAGTGCGTTTAGTGGGGACCCAAGTAGTGGCTGCCCCTCAACTATGGAAATCACTCTGGAAAATCTTCATCCTGCTCCTTTTTTATTTATTCCTTCTGGCTTTTAAAGACCAGAAAAAACTTTGAACAGATTTTTATTTTAGGCCTGGGTTTTATTTATTTATTTTAATTCAGGGGCTTTTCAGATTTTCTGTATTTTTAATTTGGATTTCTTTATATTTTATGTGTTTTAATTTTGTAGGCTTCCTTGAGTATGTTTTATTAATGGAATGATGAGCTGTACGTTATCTAAATAAATAAATAAATCATTTTTATATATTAGAAAATGTGTGAGACGTTTAGCAATGTAATAAACAAAATCTACCACTCATTGTTGGAAAAATCAGATAGGAAGACCTTGTAAAACTGAAACTGGTAAGGAAGGCGAAGAAGAACAAGGCATGCAGCTGCAAAGGGGGAAAGTCATATATGCTGGATAACAGCAGGGCTGACTTGGAGCTCATTCACAAATATGCTTATTGACTGGCATCTGAATAGATGAACTGACTCTCCCAGGAAAGCATGGCATTGGAGAGGATGCTGAAGAACAGGGAAGTTCTGTCTGTGCCCTTCTGTGTATCCAAGGCCATTCAGACACCCATGTCAGCCTTTGGTGCTGCAGGCCTCAAGGAATGGGCATGTATTTTAACTTATGGATACATTATAACATGTCTGCCCCAATTTTCCAGAAATTTCCAAAACAGTTTATAAAAATCAAGAAAAAAAGAAAGATAAGATTAAAAATTGTAATAGAAGAAAGACAGAGTGGAACTCAAACAACTATGGCCATGATTGCATCTGCGAGCTCTTGCCCAGCCCAATTATTTAGAACAATTTGGTCTATTACCACTCTGCCACAGGGCAGACCAAATGATAAGGAATTGGAGATTGGCTGTGAGGCTTTTGCGAGCTATTTCGCAGATTAAGTTTTGTCACTCCGCCATGACCTCCCCACCACAGTTGAGGCAGTAAGGGAACTTGAGGCTCCATGCACATCTTCTTCTCAGATTTTAGATTATTTCAGTCCACTCAGTCTAGAGGAGGTCAACAAATTACTCTCAGTTGTTCACCCAACCACTTGTAGCCTTGATCCTTGCCCGTCATGGCTAATTAAAGCTGGATGCGATGGGTTACGAGGTGCACTAAGGGAGATCATCATCAAGTCCCTCTCATCAAGTCCCTAGGACACTAAGGGAGGCCATGGTCCGCACTCTCCTAAAAAAGTTATCCTTGGATCCAGCCAAATTGGCCAATTACTGGCCGGTATCCAATTTGCACTATTTGGGCAAACTAACTGAGAGGGCAGTGGTGGTTCAGCTGCAGGGTTTTTTGGATGACACCTCCGCATTAGATCCCTTCCAGTCTGGTTTCTGACCAGGCCATGGGACGGAGACAGTACTGGTCACCCTCACAGATGACCTCTGGAGGCATCTGGATCGGGGCGGATCAGCAGTGTTGCTGTTGTTAGACCTTTCAGCAGTGTTCGACACAGTCGACCACCAACTACTGATCCACTGCCTCGCCAACACCAGGATTCAGGGGTTTGCCTTGCAGTGGCTCTCCTTGTTCCTTCGGGGTCAGGGACAAAGGGTGGCCATTGGGGAACAGCTATCCGGAAGGCACCTGCTGGTTTGCAGAGCGCCCCAAGGAGTGGTGCTTTCCCCGATGTTATTTAATATCTATATGCACCCCTTTGCCCAGATTTCCCAGAGTCATGGACTGGGTTGTCACCAATATGTGGATGACACCTAGCTCTATCTGTTGTTGGACAGCCAGTGAAACTCTAGTCCAGAAGATATGGACCTGGCATTGAAAGCTGTGGCTGGTTGGCTTAGACTGAGCTGACTGAAATTGAATCCGATGAAGACGGAGGTCCTGTGCCTGAGTTGGAGCGGTCCAAGGGTAGGGATCCCACTCCCAACTTTCGATGAGGCACCGTTGGTGCCAGCGCTGGAGGTTAGGAGTCTGGGAGTGCTCCTGCATGCCTCCTTAACAATGGAAACCCAGGTAGCAGCCACTGCGAAGTCAGCCTTTTATCATCTTCGGCTGATTAGGCAGCTGGTTCCCTTCCTTGAACTCAATAACCTGGCAACAGTGATCCATGCAATGGTCACCTCGAGACTGGATTACTGTAATGCTCTCTACATGGGGCTGCTCTTCTCCCAAATCCGGAAGCTGCAGCTGGTGCAGAATGCAGCAGCCAGGCTGCTGTTGGGTCTTCCTATGCAGGAACACATCCAGCCTGTGCTAAAAGCACTGCACTGGCTTCCTACAGCATACCGAATTCAGTTCAAGGTGCTGGTTCATACCTTTAAACCCCTACATGACCAGAGACCTACATACCTAATGGACCGCCTTTCCCCACATGTTCCCCACAGGGCACTACAATCAGGGTCCCAAAACCGTCTGGCCCTTCCAGGGCCCAAAGAAGCCAGGCTGACTGTGATGAGGGCTGGGCCTTCTCAGTGGTGGCTCCGTACTGGTGGAATGAGCTCCCGGATGACATCAGGGCCCTGCGGGACCTTTTACAGTTCTGCAGGGCCTGTAAAATGGAGCTCTTCTACCAGGCCTTTGATTAGGGAGCCGCCCGTCCACAATAATTGAGGTCCTGGCCCCAATACCAACATTAATATAAACATCATTATCAACAGCCTGATATAATCCAGACTGTGATCTTAGCTGACTACTTTGGATGCTACTAATGCCCACCATCGTCTATGAATTGCACTAGCACTTTACGATTTGCTTTTATAATTATATGGTTGTGGTTTTATTTAAGTTTGTGTTCTAGTTGTTTTAACATATCTTGTGTAAGCCGCCCTGAGCCTGCCTCGGCAGGGAGGGCGGGATATAAATCAAATAAATAAACTATTTCAACCTATACCAAACAAGGAAAGCCTATACAATACACCGGGAGGCCGCTGTTGCCCCCATATACACTCAGGAAATATTGTTACATAGAGTAGCCAACCCTTGGCTAGCATGGGGGGGGGGGGCAGAGACTGTGGCAACTGACATCATTCGACGTTGGGATGTCACTTCTGTTTTTGTGCCTAGCAGCAAAGTCTCACAATACTAGTCCCCCACCCTCCTATTTTTGTTCCTGCTATTCCAACTGGAGCTCATTGCACTGAGGTGGGAGGTGGTTATTGCAGACAACCTGGCAACCCTACTATTACAGGATCTAATAATATCAGCTACAACATCTTGAACTCATTCGGTTACACTTCTTCTAATGGTAGTTATGCCATCTTGTGCCAACAATGCCCTTCTGCTCTTTACATTAGACGAACAGGTCAGTCCTTATGCAATAGAATAAATGGAGACAAACCTGATACCGAAAATCACAACATTCAGAAACCAGTGGGGAAACTATTTCACCATCCAGGACATACTGTTGTAGATGTAAAGGTCACTGTTCTTCTAAAAAAAAATGTCAAAGGAAGAATCCAACAGAAAACTGTTGAACTGGGATTCCTGAAGAGATTGAACACTGCCTCTCCCCCTGGCCTAAACAGAGGCTTGGGTTTCCTTGCTCACCCTAGTTGCCAATAGCTCAGCAGAGCTATTACAGATGTTTGTTGCTCTTTCTCATCACGCTGTAATCAGGTCACACTGTATCATATTGTAGTCCTTTACCGATGTTTGGTTTTGTTCTATTTTACACTGTAGGGACAGAAAGGACAAGAAACTGAACCTTAACCTTAAAATCCAGAACCTAATATATTTGATGTGAATGGGCCCTTATATATGTTTTTTAAGTTGTAATTAATAAATACGTATCTTTTCCTATATATTTTCTACATTTAGTTTTTAATATTGGCCCCCTTTTTCACATTTTGCTAACCTTTGTTAGGTTCTGTATTTTACACTGTGTCATCCTTTATTTGACTTTTGTTATCATCCTCTGCCCACGTTCTGCATCTACTCTGAATAGATTTATTGCTCTTTTGATTGATTTTTTCTTCATCTTCACCCCCTGAGAGGCAACATCTGATCTTTATCACAATGCTTTACGAGTAACAACTATATCCATTCCAGTCCTTTTCACAGAGACTCACACCTGAATGATTTGTAACAGGTGCCTCTCTGCTGTAACTCTACTTCCCCCCCCCTCACCACCACCTTGTAACTTTTTGTTATAAAAGCGTCTACAAAGTGATTGTGAGGTCTATTTGTATGTGAAGAAGTCAGGTCTGACTCATTAAAGCTTATGCTGGAATAAGTATTGTCCATCTTTAAGGAGCCATTAGACTTTGTATTAATTTGTTGAAATAGACTAACATCTAAACTAATTCAAACATTGCTGAGCACAGAAAAATTGGGAATCAAGCAAAAGGACATAGGAATGGGCAAGCCTAAATTAAAGGTAAAGGTAAAGGTTCCCTTGCTCGAAAGCCAGTCGAATCCGACTCTAGGGTTGCGGTGCTCATCTCCGTTTCAAAGCCAAATAGCCAGCGCTGTCTGAAGACGTTTCCAGGGGCATGTGGCCGGCATGACTAAACACCAAAGCGCACGGAACGCTGTTACCTTCCCACTGAAGTGGTACCTATTTATCTACTTGCAATGTCTTCTTGCTTTCGAACTGCTAGGTTGGTAGGAGCTGGAACTAAATTACTGGTAGTCAATTGTGAACCATAATACCACTGGAGCAAAAGACGGGCAAGAAAATCATCCTTTTCCATAGATGAGCAACTGCCACACATTTATTGCACAAAAAACCTGAGACATCATCTGGCAAGGACTTTGGGTAGCAAACGGTTGAAATGGTAGTTGATGAGATTGGGTTTAATTCAAATTGACGACTGAAAGCCAGAGATCAGGCTGAAAGGAGAATTTGAGACAGCAGCATTTCTCTCTTTGCATAACAGAGATAACATTTAAGAAAGATCAAAGCCCATTCTTACCGAGGACAAGGAAATCATGGGTTTACATATTTAGCAATATAGTTCATTCATACTTGCCTGCCAATTCTGGAGACCCGTGGTAGCAACTGGGGTGGAAGATAATTCTGACAGGGCTGCCCTATGGCTTGGCTGTCCATATTAAATTCTATGCATGCCCATTTGAGCCTAGACTTTCTTTTAAAAAGAAAGAAGTCTTAGACTCTAACCCTTATGGGTAGGGTTACCAACCTCCAGGTGGTAAATGAGGAATAAACAGTAACAACTGTGATATAATTATGAAAAGTCAATTCAATTTTTCAAGTGTTTGATAAATATTAATACATTTATGTGAACTCGCATGGACATACATATCCTTCACAGTAAGAATAATACAATGACATAATCCTCTTCTGTATTACAGGAGACTGCAAGGTCCTCTTCTCTTCAATCATCATCCAATGTAAATAGTGCAATAGCCAATAAAACATTCTTAGTGTCTTTCTTATTTTTATATTCTTTTTTAAATAAATTTTTATTTTTTGTAACGAACAAAGAAAAACAAGCAAACAAACATAAATACATACAAGTGGGGGGACTCCATTACATCCTTGTTATGCCTAATATGTTACCTCATATATTGTCTACTTGTATCTTTTTACCACCATGTATTTTGTGTAAATATTTGCATCATATTTAAAAATATAGTTCGTACTTTCTTCTAATATGGTTATATGACCATACTGTTTATTTATTGTAGTCTTCCAACCATTTGTAAAATCTTGAGCATGTATTTTCAAAGCTTCCTTCAGAATTCAATAAGCTTCCTCAGAGCAGGATTTGTGTAGCTACAACCAATATCCAGTAATTAAACATTGAATATGCACAAGAAATTATAATATACCTCATCTGCATCCAATCTAATATAATACACTTTACAAATTCTCTTCTTACTCAGTTTCTTGGCTGCATCTTCTCTCTCATAGGCATGAATAGCTCTAAACTCTGCCACATGTAATCCTTATGTTGGAAACCTACTTTTACTATTCAGATTGGTTGCAGGTGAGGTTTACAATTAATGTGTGCCTTTGATTATACACCTATGGCTAAGGTAATTAAGAAGAGTATAGAAAGACACTGGCATCCAATTGCAGATCTACCTGACTGTGAGAATTGTCCTTTTATAGACTTTAGAAGGACAAAAAAATATTAGGGACACTGTAATCCATTCAGATATTAACGTTGTCAATTGTCCTCAGTTGTCCACTAGAGTGCACTACAAATGCAGAAAATACGAAGCTTATAAATTGTCATTGGAAGGAGAAAATATTCAATTACCGGGGGATAAGAAAATAACATTGAGATATTTTTCAACATGTAGTACAGCCCATGTAGTGTACATAATAAGTTCCAAATGTCCTATTATCTAAATAGGGAGTACTACTAGACTGGTGAAATCACAGATATATTATGTCATTGAATTATTCTTATGGTGAAGGATATGTATGTCCATGTGATTTCACAGAAACATATTAATATTTATGAAACGCTTGAAAAATTGAATTGACTTTTTGTAATTATATCACAGTCATTATTTATTGTTTATTTTTCATTTACCAATCCCGTTATCTCTCTGGCTACTGTAACCTCCAGGTGGTGGCTGCAGATCTCCCGCTATTACAACTGATCTTCAGGCGATAGAGATCAGTTCACCTGCAGAAAATGGCCACTTTAAAAGTTGGACTCCTCAGGCTCCACCCCCTTAATCTCCAGGTATTTCTCAACCTGGAGCTAGTAATCCAATTTATAGATCCAGATATATGGGGTAAGATATGCAAGCAGTACTCTATCCATTATTCTGTCCTCTCCTGGCTTCCACTGTTCTAGCCAATAAACAAAATCACTGCTGTGATTGACATTCTTTCTGCATCTGTCTGCAAACAGTTTTCCTGGCATGAGCAAATAAATGGTCTCCTAAATGATGCTTCCTCTGAACTCTCCCCAAACATTTGTGGCAATTGCTGGGAGCAGACACAAATCAGTGGTGGGTAGTGCAATAATTGATGTGCTTTATATTAATAACTAGGAAAAATGCCCATTGTGAAAATGAATGTGACAAGCTCTACGAAGAGGGCCTGGGTGAGCGAAACTCGTGGTCAGGCAGCACTGGCACAGGGAAGCGTGGTATGGCCCTTTCCCCCCTCTCCAAACCCAGTTGGGCCACGGTGGGCCAGCAAGGTGGAGGGCTGTGCAGGGAAGTCCGGTGGGGCTGCCCATCGACCACAACAACCCCCCCCATCAACTGCAGCAGCCTCCACCCTTGACAGCTTCTCCTCCCTCCCACGTGCCCCCTGCAAGACTGGGGAGGGTGGCCACCTGCATTCACATGCCCCACTGCCTCCCAAAGAAATGCCCCCTTCCTGCTGCAAATGCTGGCTGACCGACTCGACAGCCCAATGGGAGGAGGCTGGCAGCAGGCAAGGCCCTCACCTCAGAGGTGGAACATCTCCACTGGTAGATACCGACGCTGACGCCAGACTCCTCCGCTGCAGCTGGTTGCCTGCCTACCAGGCGGCCCTTGCAGGGCATGGCCAGGCGAGATCGTGGCTGCTCAGCGGCCACAATCCAGCCTTGGAAGTTGCCTGGGGGGAGCGCCGCAACCCCCAGCCCCAGAGAGTGCCCCAGAGGCAGGCCGGTGCCAGTGAGGGGGAGAACAGATGCCCGGGCCCTCCTGGAGTGGACCCGCATTTACCAGTCAGGTGCCGCCACCACTACTCGGATCAGTCTTCAGGCCGCCGGGCTTCCCTCCCCAAGCCCAGTTGGGCCACCCCAGCGAGGCCGGGGGCAGCACAGAGCATCCCGGCAGGGCCTTCCCCCCTCCCCAAAAAGGGCTCATGGCCTCCCTGGGCCAGGGCACACTGGGCCAGGGAAGTGCAGTGTGGCCCTTTCCCCACTCCCCAAGGCCAGTCTGGGTGGTGCAGGGAAGCCCGGCGGGGCCCTCCTCCCCTCCCAAAGAAGGGCCCGCGGCCTCCCTGGGGCAGGCCACACCGGGCCAGGGAAGTGCTGCACAGCCATTTTCCCCCTCACCAAGGGCAGTTGGGCTGCCCCACTGACCCAGCAAGGCCGGTGGGCCAGGGAAGCCCATCCCCCCCACAGCAGCTCCTCCTCCTAAATGAACAGAGCGGGCCAGAGTGTCCGTTGTCTGAGGGAGCCAGAAACAGTGTGAGGCAATTTTTTGCGGGTGCTGCTTGTGTGGGCGGGACTGAGTCTACAGAGCCAATAACCTGACATTCTGAGTGGCAGTTCAAGCGGCTAACTGATTTTGCCGCGCATCGAATCTTGCCACCCCAACTGGCTTTTATTAATAAGGAAGGATTAGCAATTTCCATAATATGCCTATTAAAAAGGTAAAGGTTCCCTTGCTCGAAAGCCAGTCGAATCTGACTCTAGGATTGCGGTGCTCATCTCCGTTTCAAAGCCAAAGAGCCAGTGCTGTCTGAAGACATTTCCATGGTCATGTGGCCAGCATGACTAAACACCAAGGCACACAGAACACTGTTACCTTCCCACTGAATATGCCTATTAGGCCATCCATATTTGGAGAACTAAAATATTACACCCCATGCTAAATGTCCCAAATTATTGTGGGGTTTTAACTGGGTGAGGGACAATTATGGTCCCTTTCCCAACCCTCTGCATACATCAGCAGCTAAGCACCATCAGCTAGAGCTGATTCTCCAAATCCTAACACTGAATGGTGATGCGAGTATATGGCCAAACCAGGATATGCACTATTTTTTAAAAGTTGTACATCTCTACAAGCCAATGGAAATTTGAATCATTCATACCAAGTCACCTTAGGTTTTCAAGTTGGTAACATTATAATTGCAAGAATGAACTCAATGAACAGAATTACGTACATGTTTTCTTATGTGTATCAAAAGAAATGTACGAAGTAGCAACGTTTCTTTTTCTTTCTTTCTTTGTTTTTGTTGGCAGCTCCATTCAGTTCTTCCAAATCGGCAGACGGTATTGTTAAATTTGATGCTTACGGTGATGGGATTGGCCGATATAACGTCTTCAATTTCCAGTACAGCAGAGGCAAATACTCCTACCTAAAAGTTGGCCAGTGGGCAGAGACGTTGATGCTCTATGTAGACGCCATTAATTGGTCCAGGAGTCTTATTCCCACTTCCCAGTGCAGTGATCCCTGTGCACCCAATGAGATGAAGAACATGCAGCCAGGAGACGTCTGCTGTTGGATCTGCATCCCTTGCGAGCCGTTTGAGTACTTAGCGAACGAATCCACCTGTGCAGACTGTGGGCCTGGGCGGTGGCCAAGCACCAATCTTACCGGCTGTTATGACCTCTCAGAAGATTACATCGAGTGGGAAGATGCCTGGGCCATCGGACCAGTAACCATTGCATGTGTGGGCTTCATTTGTACTTTCCTGGCTGTGGGGGTATTTATCAAGCATAATAACACCCCCTTGGTCAAAGCTTCAGGTCGTGAGCTGTGCTACATACTCCTCTTCGGAGTCTTCCTTTCCTACAGCATGACATTCCTTTTCATTGCCAAGCCTTCACCAGCTATTTGCACCTTGCGTCGCTTAGGCCTGGGTACATCGTTTGCTATTTGTTATGCTGCCCTGCTGACTAAAACAAACTGTATTGCCAGAATATTTAATGGGGTGAAGAACGGGGTTCAGCGGCCTAAGTTCATCAGCCCACGTTCACAGGTCTTCATCTGCCTGAGCCTCATCATGGTGCAGATTGTAGTGGTGTCGTTGTGGCTGATTTTGGAGGCCCCAGGCACTCGGAGGTACACCCTTCCCGAGAAGCGGCAAACTGTCATATTGAAGTGTAATGTCAAGGATTCTAGTATGTTGATCTCTTTAACATACGATGTTATCCTCGTAGTCTTATGCACTGTATATGCCTTCAAAACAAGGAAGTGCCCAGAGAACTTCAACGAAGCCAAATTTATTGGTTTTACAATGTACACAACATGCATCATCTGGCTGGCTTTCCTCCCAATCTTTTATGTGACATCGAGTGACTACAGGGTAAGTCATTGGATCCTCAAGTTCCCCTTTGATTGTTCCAAGCAGTCCTCCTCCTATGGGTTACGGGCTGACTCCTTTTTGTGTGTTCTCACAAATCCCAGTCTGAGATTTCTTCCGTGCCATTGACATACCCCCCCTAAGTGTTTTTCTAAGAGAAATGCACCAACTGCATGTGAATGTTGGGTTACTGCAGACAACAGGCTTTGGATACTTTTAAATTAATCCATTATATGCTACAAATCCCCTACTCCAAGGCACTTATAGTCTCTCATCACTTGATTCCATGATGCAATGATTTGCAGCTAAATCTCAACAGTGTCTGCTTTGTATGCAGAATGTCCTGGGTTCAATCCCTAATGTCTCTGGTTAAAAAGGGTTTGTGGTAGCTGGTGCTGGGGGTAAATTTCTCCTAGTCTTGGGAAGCTGCTGGCAATCACAGCAGACAGTGCTAGGGCTGATGGAAGAATGGTCTGACTCTTTATAAGACTAATTCATAGGTTGACCAGATTCATTGAGAGGCCTTGGTCATGATTTCACACAACCTTAAATGATTTCAACTTTTTGTGCTCCATTGCTCTGTATTGTGTTCAGACTGACACGTAGAAGCTCAGTCTGTGGTAATTAGTGTGTGATACCTCATTCACACGGGCCAGCAACCCCTTGGTGCTCCAGTCAAGGAGTGAAGATGATGCTTTTAGGCCCCAGCTCATAGACTGTGGTGGCTCAAGTGGTTAAGACGCTGAACTGCAGGCTGTGGAAGGTCAGAAGTTCAGCAGTTCGAGACCCGGGTGTGCCGCATGACAGAGTGAGCTCCCGCCTCTAGTTCCAGCTCCTGCCAACCTAGCAGTTCGAAAGCAAGAAATTGCAAGTAGATAAATAGGTACCACTTCGGTGGGAAGGTAACAGCGTTCCGTGCACCTTGGTGTTTAGTCATGCCGGCCACATGACCACGGAAACGTCTTCGGACAGCGCTGGCTCTTCGGCTTTGAAACGAAGATGAGCACCGTAACCCTAGAGTCGGATTCGACTGGCTTTCGAGCAAGGGAACCTTTACCTTTACCTTTACATAGACTGAAGAGTCTAATGCCTCACATCTTACCATCTTTGGGTTTGGTATTGTTGTTTAGCTGGAATTCCATTTTATTTAGCACCTAAAAAATGCGGCAAACTTTTTTGCCACAACTGCAGTTGCAAGCTGGGGAAAACTTCTGATGTTACATCTTTGCCTGCCCTACAGCAGTTAAGGGCAGAGGACCTCTGCCAGAAAAATTTTTTTAGCAAACCTTCCCCACACAGAAATAACCAAGACATTCTGTGAGTCTTTCCAGGATATCCCCAGTCTTGCTTGACCTTAAAAATACCAGCACAGACTAGTCTATAATTCTTGGCAAAGGTTATAGAACAGGTCCACCATAGGAAATGACCTGTTAAAGTATGATAGTAGTGGCAGGCATCAAACCAACTGTCAACAATTTGGCTTATCAGAGATGGTGTTCTTTGATCTCCACTTATTGAGAGACTATCATTGCTTTGCAGGCATCCTAGAAACAGGTCCTGCTGTGGAAAAGGCACTTGGCTTTGGCCTGAGCAAGCATGGCTCTTCTGTTCTTAACTCCCCAAAGGAAGAGCCCTTTTAAGAGCTCTGATAGTTAATTGCTTTGGTTTGGGCGTGATATCCAAAAAGGCAGCTCACACTTCTATGTTTCTGGTCATTTTATTTTGCAATGATTCTCTCCATGCAGGTTCAGACCACGACCATGTGCATCTCCGTAAGTCTAAGCGGCTTTGTCGTCCTGGGATGCTTGTTTGCGCCCAAAGTACATATTGTTCTCTTCCAGCCACAGAAGAATGTTGTCACTCACAGGCTGCATCTCAACAGACTCAGCACCAGTGGCATGGGGACCATCTATTCCCAAGGTAAGCAAAGACTTAGGCCGAATCTACATATGCATTTTAGAATCAGCTTGGTGCTGCTGTTATTCCATGTGGTTTAGAACTGCTGCGCCTCTGCTTTCAAGTTAGCATTAGGGGAGCTGTCCACTTTGTCTTTTTTTTTCAGTTATCTAATCACAATCTATTGTTCATCACTAGATGGCCCCTGGGGGTTACTGGAGTGTTCTGGGACTGGAATGAGAGGCCCCACAGTGGAATGGTAGTCCCTGTGGTTAGCAGGAGTATTCTGGGACTGGAATAACCGGCTCCAGAGTGGAATGACAGCCCAGGGGGTAGGAGATGTGTCCTGGGACTGTAATGATAGGCCTGGCATTCCAGTTCCAGGACACTCCTCTTACTCCAAGGGGATGTCATTCCACCATTGAGCCTGTCATTCCACTCCCAGAACACAACTGCTACCCCTCAGGGCTGTCATTCCACTCTGGAGCCTGTTATTCCAGTCCCAGAACACTGCTGCTACCCCCAGGGGCTGTCATTCCACTCTGGGGCCAGTCATTCCAGTCCCAGAACACATCTGCTACCCCCAGGGACTGTCTTTCCACTCTGGGGCCTGTCATTTCAGTTCCAGAACACTCCTGCTACTGCCAGGGGCTGTCATTCCACTCTGTGGTCTCTCACTCCAATTCCAGAACACTTCTGTTACTCCTAGGGTCTTTCTTACCCCTGTGAACTTAAAAATGACTACAAGGCAGGAATTGCAACTTTTTGAGCCAAATGCAAGCTCTTACTCGAAAAAGCTGCTGACTGTGCATTGCCCAGTCATATTCAGTGATTATAAATTTAATAAACAGATAAAAAAAATTGCGGACTGGTACATAGCGATGAGTAAAAGCAGCCATGCAGGAATCAAACCGACAATGCCCTGATTTACAGGGCAGGAATTTACCCACTGAACTAAACACAAGGTCTTATGTTTTACTGCTGAGTGTGCCTCCTACAGCTCGAAGTAAATTCCCCCCCCCCCCGTGAACTTAAAAATGTCCCATTAAGCTTGGGGGTCAAGAAAATAAATGGTTTGAAAGCGGATAGATAAGTTTTGGAAGATAAGATTTGAGGGCTGGTACATAGCTATGAGGAAATAGAGCCAAGCGGGAATAAAATTAGAAACGCCATTTCTGGATTTAAATATTTTGAGATAAATGCAAGCTCTTACTGCACCAGTAGTGAACTTAAAAATGTTCAGTCAGTCTGTAAAAGGGCTGACACTCAGCACTTAGGATGAAATGAAATACAATTTCTCCACTGTATTTAACAATGTTAATAACACATCCACACTGTTACATATTCGGTCTTTCATATGTACACCCAAAATACAGAAAAAAGTGGGTTCAAAAGTATAGAAAAAAAGTGGGTTGACGAAACTCCCCGGAGTTGATTTTCGTTTCGTTCACAACTTCATCTGAACATACTGAAGCACCTTACAAAATGACATAAGAGGTTATGCAATGCAATGTTATACATATGTTGAAGCTATTTTTATACAGCTATTTCTATTCAATGAAAATTATTATAAGGCAATGTACCATGGTAGTCTCTTTTGAAAATCTACTATTCATAGTGTCTTCACATGATATTCCATGCCATGATTTCAAATTCTAGAATGTATCTACAAAGACATACATATAGTTACTCCATTGTTGCAATCTACATTTATACAAAAAGCATTTTGTAAAGTACATTCACAAAGCATTATTACAAAAAGCTTATTATTATTTAAAGTTTACAACTCACCCTAATCTATTTTACTGGAGAATCTTATCCCGAGCATACAAACAGATCAATTTGCCTTAACAGGTGTTCACAATGGACTGCTTATATCCTATACTCCCACTTAGTGCTTAAAGACAACCTTACACATTATACTGTAACTTTTTGACAATTATTACTCACATCTATATTAACAATAAATAATACAAAACCACTAGTCTACTTAGTTATTGCATCTTTAATAATACAACTTTAACAATACAACTGGCTAAAAGCCTTGTTAAAAATCTTCAAATATTATTAAAACTTCTGAGTCCCTGTGCTTACAAATTACACTGACCAAATCAAATCAAAAGATCCCTGCAGACTCACATCTCAAGAATCACGCTGCTAATTAAAGGGAACGTTCTCAAGGACGCACTCCTTACTGAAGGGAATGCTCATACTTAACTAAAGTTTACATAACACCACTGAATAATGTTAAATCTACAAGGTCAAACCGTACTACATATCTACACTCTTCTCTGTTTTAAAATATTATTAAAGTGCTAATCTGCTATAAGTGTATGCATCAAACCCTATGCAGCTGAGGGTCCTTAAGGTTCATATTCCAAAACCATGCCACTGATTAAAGGGAAAAACTCTCAAGAACACACTAACAAAACTGAATGAGGTATTGGAAGACTAAATCACTACATGTGTCCACATTAAGCCTTATCTGGCGAAAGATCCTCTAGACATTCACACCTTTCTTTAAAGGAACTAACTTATCCAAGAAGGGGAAAGGGGAAGGGGAGACTTATGTTATCCTATGTCTAAATCTACTTCTATCTAATCTATGAGACCCACCAAATTGGTCTTCAACTCCTGTTGTTGAATCTGGGGCAAGGGGATTGCTGAAAAATTACAGTGTGATCATGATTGGAAGCTATGTCTGTTGGAAAGACACTGCTATTTGATTTTTGCTGGGCATGAACACAGTCATCCTGAACCAGTTCTACTGTGAGATGGACATGCCTCTACCATTTTATTAAAAAGGGGATAGGTCTAAGGAAACATTTAGCCCATGCGGTTGGCAGGTGTTCAACTGGAAAATCCAAAACACCTCCCTCTTTAATAGCATATTTTTCAAATTTATACGACTAAATTTGGCAGGATGCACAGCCTTTAAAACTACTATCCTAAATTCATCTGGGCTCTGCCCCGCATCAATAAAATGCTGAACGACTGGACCTTCTGCACAATTGTGTTTTATACGTGATTTGTGTTGCAACACTTGTTTTCTTAATGTTCTAGTGGATTCTCCCACATATTTTTTGCCACATACACACTCCAGGAGATACACAATGCCCTTAGTTCCACAAGTTGCTAAGAAATCAATATCTTTTTGAAAACCTATCTCAGGAAATTCCAACGTCTTCACCTCCCGAATAAATTTACACGCAGCACATCTTTGGCACTTAAATACTCCCTTGGGCGTATTATCTGCTGTCATAAATCTAGGTAAATCTGCTCTTACTAAACAATCTTTAACATTGGTAGTTCTTTTAAATCCTATGAATGGTTTTTCTTTACATTGGAGAACATCACCCAGGATGTGCCAGTGTTTCCAAATGATATTACGTATGGATTTTGCCTGGTTAGTAAAATCCAATGCCCAACAGATTCTATTGGACTTTTCTTTGCTACTGTCCTTCAATAACTCATCATGTGGCTTCCTCCTTGTCTGATCTAGAGAGTTCTTAATTAGTTCTACTGGGTACCCCCTCATGGCAAACTGTCTGCACATTTTGTCAGATTCTCTAATGAAGTCATTTTCAAAAGTAGAGTTCCTTCATATGCGCAGAAATTGCCCATAAGGCAAGTTCTGCTTTAAATGCTCAATATGGTGAGATTTATAATGTAAAAACGCGTTCCTGTCAGTTAGCTTGTTAAATGGATGAACCACTAGTTTGCCCTCATGTATAAAGACAGTGGTATCTAAAAAATCTACTTGCGTCCTACTAGCAGAGTATGTAAACTTAATAGATGTATGTACACTATTTAACCATGAAATAAATTCACTGACAATTGATTCATCATCCATAATGCAAAATAAATCATCTATATATCTCTTTAAAAAGATCATATGTGCACAAAAAGGATTATTTTGATTATTACAAATCCATTCCTCTTCGAAACTCCCCATAAACAAATTTGCTACAGACGGAGCAAAACTGCTCCCCATAGAGACACCTTTTATTTGCCAATAAAAATCGTCTTGAAAACGAAAAAAACTTTTTTCTAATATGATGTCTACTCATTCTAAGAGAAAATAAGTGGATGGGGACCGAGACTCTCTTTTTTCTAAGATGTTTTGCAGACATATCCTAGCCTCCTCATGAGGAATATTAGTGTAAAGTGAACCTACATCCATAGTCACAAGAGTTGCTCCTGCAGGTACAACAAAACCTTCAATTTTAGTTATAAAATCTTTGGTATCTTTTATAAACGTAGGTAACTGGACAACATATGGCTGGAGAAAAGAATCCAAATATCTTGAGATAGGTTCAAATGTAGAGTTGGTCCCTGACATGATAGGACGCCCAGGAGGTGGTGAGCCAGGCTTATGAATTTTAGGTAATGCATAGAATATGGGTACCCTAGGGAAGGGGTTAATTAAAAATTCAGCTGTCTGTAATGTTATGATATCTAAGGCTAAAGCCTCCCTGACCGTAACCTTAATAATATAAAGGACTTCATCAGTGGGGTCATGTGTAATGGGTTTATAAAAACTCTCATCACTAAGATGTCTGCGTACTTCTAATATATAATCATCTCTATCCTGTATTACAATAGCACCCCCTTATCTGCACTCTTTTTTAAAAATAATTTTTATTAAGAAAAGACATAATGGGACAACAATGAAAAAACAAAAATAAAAAACCCCCACATTGCAAGACAAATGTAATACAGACATGAAACTTCGAGAATAAACATAACCCATTGTAAGTACTACCAGCTTAACTTTGCACTCTTAATAACAATAGATCTATCTTTGGCTAATTCCTGAAGTGTGTCATCTTGTTCTTTTGTGATGTTATAATTTCTATGTTTAAACTGTGATTCTAATCTCCCCATGTCCTCTAGAACGTGTCTTTCAAAAACCATGATAGATGGACAATAAAGATTTGGAATAAATTGCGATTTATTTTTAAATATGTTGGGTTAAAAAAACAAACCAGTATCTCCAAAGAAGACTTTTAAGTTTAACATCCTAACTAGTTTGAATAAGTCTACTCTAGAGAAATCCATGGAGATAGGTCTATGAATCTCTTACTGAGAGTTGAGGATCCACACATGGTGGAAGCCCTTTAACTTCTCTGAAGAACAGGAACAGGAGGGGGCACATCCATTTTCCTCCTGCTCTTGGCCAGGAAGAACAGATCTCACTCACACTCACCACATCTCTCTGCAGAGCAAATCAATCCCTCAAAGTAACTGCAGCACCTGATTCAAGGAAGCCAATCTCCAACACGTTCTGGCCCTACTTTTGCCAAGAGAGGAAACTTGGAGACAGGTTCAGTACAAAATATTTTGTTGGGCCAAGCCAAGCAAGTTGGACCCATCCCCTCCCCTAGCCAGATCTAAGGCAAGGCCCTGCAATATGAATCTTCCCTCCACTTACCCCATCAGCCCTCATCACAGCTCTCCTGGACAGACCGCCATCCTCCTAGTTTCTCTCACTAAGGACATTTCCTTCCACATACAAAAGAAAAATTAACTAGTTCTGCAGCACTTTGCCCAAGTCAAGCCCAACATGTATGGGAAATGCCTGACATTTAGCTATCGGTCTATCCACACATATAGAGAAAGATACATGCACACCTTCTGTGTGTTTCATCTTTGCATTGTTTTGTCTTATTAACTAGCTGTTAAGTTGGTTTTGTGCCCTGGCAGCTTGCTGCTTTGCTAGATACACACACACACACACACACACACACACACACACACACACACATATATAGAGAGAGAGAGAGATTCCAGCACACCAGCCAGTTTGGCAGTTATATCCTCTCCCAAAGACCCCTGGGGATTGTAGCTGGATAGAAGTGTTAAAGATTCTTCATTAGAAAACTCTAGCCACATCACAGAACTATAGTTTCCAAGCTTCCTCTTTGTGGAATTATGATAGCTTTGAACCTGGTTTAAATTTGTCATACCAACCGTACCAACATCTGCTTAATTTGGGGGGGAAATGTTTTGCTCATCATTGCAAGACATTGGGAAAACACTGGGTTAAAAAATATTTTAAAATCTTGCCATGGTTAATAAGGATTTCTGTTTTTCAGCCTCAGCTAATGTGTACGTTCCCACCGTCTGCAATGGAAGAGAAGTTGTGGATTCCACCACCTCCTCTCTCTAAGCATTCTGCTCCTAATCTGTTAGGAAGTATTGCATAGTTCTTGTGCAACTGGGAGAAAGCATTTTTTTAAAAAAGACTAGTTTTCTTTTCTAGAAACAGTGTAATAAATTATTTTTGAGGACTGTACAGTATATAGTGGTATTCTTTTGAGAACGACTTTAGTGTCCCCTATGATTAATAATTCTAAGGGGTGGGTAAATAGCCATGACCTCCACTTCCACCATGTTTACTCAGCAGTGAGGGAAGAGTTAGTTGCCATGGAAGGTGGCTTTCTTTCTAACGGCTTTTTTAAATTCCTTGTTGTAATTTACTTAGACTACATTTTTATGTTGTATATTATGGTTACATTCTGTGCAATGAATGGTTTTCACTGCAGTATTAATTAAATATGCCAATAATAAAACCTGAAACATTTTCCAGCATGCTTGCTTCTTGTTTTTCCTCCTTCAGTGTACTAGATACGCAGCAGATACACAATGGTAACTTTTCTCCCTTGTTGGCTTTTAAAGAACATCCCTACAATGAGGCAGAATGAGCCAGCTCACTGTAGTTAACAGCTTTTGGAATAGCACATGCCAATTTTTAAGTTGTTAATGTTGTTTGATGTCAGGGATACCAATTTCATTTTAATCAGCTGCCACTTGGGATTTTCTGTTCTGGCACCAAAATGTCTTGCGCCGCTCTGCATAATATAACTTCTCAGCATCCATGTGGCGACCCTGCTTGGCACATGAGTGGCTCCCCCTATGCCAAGCATGATAGTCCATAGTGTTGTTCCGTTATATCCAATGTACAAAAGAATGCACAGTATTTCTCAGATGCCATTTTCAAAGCTAAGTGCCAGGAGCCCTGTGCTACAGACAGGGTGCATTTCATCAGAACACAGAAATAGGTAATGTGTGGTGAGCTGATCAGGGAATCTGCTCATATCATATCTCATACTCCTCTAAGCACCCATTTCAAGGTGACCTGGGGATGACCTATAAACTACTAAATGACTGCACTCTTGGTGTTCAATCCTGACTAAAATTTCTACCTACACAAGGTGTGTGTGGTTTTTGCTAATTCTCCTTACACAAAAGGCCTCCAAATCTGACCAACCTATTCTGGGGGTTTCCACACCCCAGAAGCAGCATTCCGGGGTGGTATTGAGTCAGCTGGGCTGGGGATGGGACAGAGCTGCTAATGTGAGTGTTAAATAAATATTTCAGGCTGCAGTGAGAGAGAGAACAGGGTAGATTCCAACATCTGTGGAAACTGTATGCAGGATCCAGTCCATCTTCACCCCATGTCCATCATTAACTTTGTTACGCCAATCGCTTTATTTACAGCAGATGGCTAACTAAATTTAACGTACGTCCTTGCCAAAGTTTACGGAGGTTCTGCCAGTCCCAGAGAGTACCAGTGATGGAGACGAGACTGGTGTTTTTCCAAAACAAATTGTCTTTTTACTGAGCAATATCGAAATCACATACGCACAAAATCAGTCTCACATTCGCATACAATCAAGGTTCCTTTAGAGTTACAGAAAGATATCAAGATAGTTTCTCATTTACTTGGAGGTAGGTAGGTATCGGTTTATACTTGCCTGTTCCTGAAGTCTTGTCTGATGCAATGTAAGATAGGGGAAGAAAGTAATACCTAGGGGTGTTAACTAAATCACACTTGCTAGAACCAGCCAGCAAAGTATGGATCTCTTTGGCTGCAGTCCAAGAGATCTAGGATGGTCCAAAAAGTTGTTTGATAGAGAGCTGGACTTTAGGGGTAGAAAAGAAGACAGAGGATGTTGAGAAGGGATGTGGCTAGCAAAGACCTAAAGTTTGGTCTTTACTTTTATAGTTGAATCTCCAGGTGGGTGGCACCTTGCCAAACTGTAATCCCACCTACTTACAAGTTCATCCCATGACCTCCCTCATTGGTGCATGTAGAAAGGGGCAGGTATTCTATGGGTGGGGCAATATTTGAAACTCTACACTCTATCTCATGGAACACCATCTGGCCAGGTATGAAGTCTCGGCTTCGTGTGCCCTTCTTGATGTGCAGATGAATCTTGGCTTTACCAGGCGGACAAGGCACCATCAACAGGAAACAGCAATTCAGATGCAGATCAGGTCCATGTTCCGCGTGACATCTAGTCTCCTCAGCAATGGGGGAATTTCTTCTTGATTGTTGCCTCTGCCCACAATAGCTAACATGTGCTTCTTCTTCCCATAAGGCTTTGAGCTGAATGTGTGCAAACTACATAACATGAAATGCAGAAAAGTGTTCCCTATGTGAAATCTCTCACAGTAGGTGATGCAAACAGCTTCCTCTAGGCCTATGGTATACAGGTGTGTGCACAGTCCATGTGTTGCGTGTGTAAGCAGATATAAAACCATAAATTAGTCCATTTCTCAACAACTTGAAGACTGAAAAGAAAAACCTCCATTAGTATACATTCTTGTAGACCAGGGGTGGCCAAACCGTGGATCACAAGCCACATGTGACTCTTCAAGACATATTGTGCGGCTCACAGAGGTCTCACCCTGTGTGAAGGAGAGGGAAATAGGCAAGTGTGCAAGCTTGCCTATTGGCAAGTTGGAGCAAAAGCTCCTCCCCTCCACCACAGAGGTCACCCAGAGAAAAGAGAGTGCAAGCGCAGGAAAGAGAGTGGGAGAGCATGCAGCGACCTAGCCCATGGCTCAGCAAGCAAAGGAGAGCAAAGAAGAGTGAAGGAGGGCCAGACCTTAAGTGGGATCTCTGATGGACCCGGCTGCAGCAGCAGAAATAGGCGAGCCAGGGAACCAGCCAAGGAACATATGCATGCCCCTTCCCCTTTCCTTAGCCAGGTGGGTGGACCAAAAGGCTGCGGGCGGGCGGGTGGGTGGGCTGCATGCTCCACCCGGTAGCTCTCTTGGCTGGGCTGTCTGGCCCCTGGGTGGGCTGGGGTTTTTCCCTAGGCCCAGGCTGTGTTCCAGAGCCATCAGGGGGCTGCAGGCCCCTCTCTGGGAAGGTTGAGGATGGCAGAGCCAGCCTCGCAAGCCCCTGGACAGGCTCCTGGAGGGGGGGGCCCCCCCCCCCCCCCCCCCCCCCTGTCTTCTTCACATGTGTATGCCTTCCACAGGTCAGTGTCTCTCACAGGGTGGGACAGCGGCTCTGTCCCACCCCACCCCCAGAGCTTAGGCAGAGGCTGGTTTCTCTACCTGTGGCTGCGAAGCAAGGACCAAGCTCAGGCACCCCGAAGCCCGGAGAAAAAGTGCATGGAGGAGCTGGCGAGGCATCCTGCACTGAGCAGAAAGAGAGCACCACCAGGCTTGTTGTCACTCACCACCCTTCTTCTCCCTCCCTGCCGGTCCCTGGATGTGAGGCAAGCCAAGCTGGTGGCACTGGGAAAGCTGTGTCATTTTGCCTGGCCGCCACCAGGCCCCAAGTGAGTGAGCGAGCAGCTGAGCTTTGGACCTGTTGGAGGACTGCAGGTCCCTCTCTTGGCTGATCAGGTGTGGCAGAGCCAGCCTTGCAAGCCCCCCAGCAGGCTTGTGGGGTGGGTGGGGGTTTCCCAGGCCCAGGCTGCCAGGGCGGCTGCGGGCCCCTCTCTGGGAAGGTTGGAGGTGTGTGGGGGGGGCAGAGCTGGCCTCACAAGCTGTCCCCAGAAAGGGGAAGCTCCACCAACCTGAGGATTCCTTTGTATGCCCCCTCCCTCTGCTCCTGTTGAGAGTTCCAGGATCCCCTTACTCTCCTCTGTGGGAAGAACTGGAAAAGAGAAACACAGACACAGGGGTTTTTTTTCCCCAGAAGCCCTGGAAGAGAGAACAACAACAAAAGCATGACAGAAAACCAGCCCTCCTCTTCAGAAACAAAGCAAAGACATTTTCCCCTCCTTTGCTCTCAGCAGTGGGGCTTCTGAGCTCCGGAAGGCTTTAAAAACAAGCCCGTGTCTGGATCTCTGTTTGCAAAAAGCAGGCTACAGCTGGGAAGCAGGGACCGGCATGAAAAAGAAGAAAAATCCACCCACTCCCTCACCCCTGCTCTGTTCCGGGCTTCTGAGAGAGGGCGTGAAAAGAAAGCAAACATTGTCTCTTTTCCCTCTGCTGGAGCTTTAGAGACAGGGTTTGGAAACAGAGCAAAACAAATGTATCTCCCGCCCAGCTCCAGAGGAAGCATTTTTAAACACATGCAAAGATCTACAACTCTTAGTGCCTTCCACTGATGGGTTACTGGGTCTAATGCTTGTGTAGGTGTACAATGACCAACCATCTGGTTTGAGCTGCTTTGGGCAAGTTGGAGCATATTGTTATTGTATTGATATACAGACAATTAATGATACGATTTGCTTTTCAATCAGTAAGTGAAATTTATCAGTGCTTAGCATTTGCTCACAGTGCCCTTTCAAAGTGTTGTTTATCCCTTTACCGCTGCAGAAAAATCTTTCTTGGTCATGGGGCCAATTTCCTGGCATGGCCTTCTGTTCAGCAGATACCCTCATTCCCTATGTTTAGGATGATGTGCAAGGCCATCTCCTTTGTTCTTTGTGGCTGATGTTGAGGGCTGCACTATAAAGAAAATGAACTTCACGTTGGCTGGTTATACCTGTATTGATGTTGGTTGTTTGTGTTTTAAGTATATTCTTTCTGCAATATTGCTAATTACTTTGACTCTCTGGAGAAGAAAGGGATATAAATATTCTAATAGATTTGCTAAGCCTTATGGCTCATCATATGTCCCGCCAACCCTGAAGAGGCCCCCACTGAGCCACCCAGACTGCCATGTCGATAGGTACCCAGTTTGAGGACCCCCCTATTGCTGATATCTCGGAGTGCTTACCAACTTGAAATCCCCTCAACCCATGCTTTTCCTGCCACAGAGGGGGTTGGCCTTGGCTTAACTCCCCTCCCGCTATCTGCACGGCAGCAGGTCACAGAGGCCAATCTTCAGATCAGCCAAGAAAATGTCTGCCCCAGCAACAGACAGGTGAACTAGTCAGGCCTGAAAAGATGCAGCAACAAAAACTTGATCCCAGGGTGTGGAATAACCTTTCCGCCCCCTGAGACCACCAACCTGCCTATGATGTTGTTTAACCAGCTCCTGGCTTTATCAACTCTGGATGGGTAGTAAACCCAGGCAACATATCTGACCAGACAAAAATGGAGTCAGGGAACCAAAGCTTGCTTATCTCCAATTCCCAAGGAACCCGTGCCAGCAATGAGGCTGCTGACCTATTGCCCAGATCGTTCTTGCCCAAATGCATGACACCAATTCATTGTTAATCATTGTTAATTGTCTTATTGCATCTCATTGGAAGTCTGCAGCAATTCCGTCACTGCAAAAATGGCACTTGAAGTTATGGGATTTATTCATCCTGGATAAAATTATGTACAATCTAGATAAATTTAGAGGTACTCCAGGCCAATCCAGTCTCCTAGAGAAATGGCAACCTCTAATGCTCAAGTGTTGGTCTGATCTCTCAGATGATTGCTGTGTTTTACGTAAAAGCCAACTCTCTCTTCTCTGCTCACACTGAATAGATTGTATCTATTCCTTAGTCTAACACACTGTTCCACTGCTGGTGTAAATCTGTGTTGTTCAACAAACTTCTCAGCCCTGCATTTATATTTCTAGTTTACTGTGTTTAGTTTTTCACACACAATTTTACCAATGATTTGTAACTTTATTATACTGTTCAGTATTTCAATTCTGCATACTTGAATGGTTGTACTCAGTTCTATTGAAAAATTGTAATATTATACGATTAAATAAAATATTTAATTTTTGTTTAAAAAGCTGGCTCCAATGCATGCCTCTCTTTCCCACCCATTCAACAGAGGAGCAGTCTCCAATGCCCAGCTGGGTACTGATGTTGGAGCACCTGGCCCTCCTGTTTAACCAATAAATGATTGAATGCCTACAAATTGGCACACTGGTGGTATCTGTTCTTGTGCCACATCCTGCAAAGAAACTGCTAGCCGTCGACACTTGCGCACACATACCCAATATGCCGTGGACCTCCAGTGGCCCAAATGCTGAACCTTGGAATGGGCTGAACCCCATTCTGGCCACTGCTGGCACCAACCCAATGCAAAAAGAGTGGGTGCCATAGTTATGTCCTGACAGCCCAGCCATGCCCAAAGTCTGGTGAGTGATAGAGCAGAACTGGTATTGAGTTACGGGAAGTCTGCTCTCATGCTGGAACAGTGGACCCGGCCCTCTGTCCCATTGCACTCAGCTACCACACATGCCCACACTGGGCACAAATCCTCCTAAGCATGGTAAAGCTTTATAATTTGTCCTGCCCCCTTCTGGTCAGTTTTGGACCATTGAACCTTCAAGGTGATCTCATCACCCTCCAAACCCACATCAGATATGAGCAAAGCCCTGTTCCTCCCATCCCACTGTGACTTGACCAACAATTCATGTATTCTAAACGCCCCAAAGAAGGCTACCAACGTGGCCCCTTAATAATTCAACATCCCACTGTGATGAGATACATCCCCAAATAAATTGACCAATGTCCCTATGATCTCAGGTGTGAAAGGCAGCCTTGCGTCCAGTGCCAGTGGTGCCTCCCAGACCCAGGCCTCCAACATGCCCCATAACCTGAACTCCCTTGTGTGCGCCTCCAGCCATCGGCCTTTGACTGAAAGGCTATTGCTGCAAGGTAACCCTTGATAGTTCTGACCACTAGGTTCCTCCTCCTTAGAGCTACCACAAACTGGAGCAAGCGTGTAACTGGAACTGGCCACTACTGGCTGAGCCCATGGCTTTGCCGAAACCAAAAAAAAAAATCCTAGGTGCCCCCTGTAAGTTACTCTTGTACCTGGCACTAATGATGCCTCAACTGCCCACTTGACCTCACTCTGCCAAGACTCCACAAAGCCTCCAGCATGGACTCTAGTTTCCTGTTTGCTTGTGGAGCTAGCTCCCAGAACCAGTCCTACTGGAAACAGGATAAGGCATCAGCAATGTTGTTCTGAAAGCCCAATACGTGCTCTGCCACACACAAAAAATTGTACCATAAAAATTGCAAGACAAAAACTCAGACCATCTGCATAACCATGGGGGACTGTGAAGTCAGCTTATTTTTTTTTACCACTTGCACCACAGCTTAATTGTCACACCAGAACTTAATCACCTTGTCTCAGAGCTGAAGGTGCCATAAATGAACCGCCACAACCATCGGAAAAATTCCCAAAAGGTCAAATCTTTGATGAGACAAGACTCCACTCAGTCACATGGCCAGTGTTGCACACATCAGCTACCCTGGAAAAAGACCCTATACCCCAGACTGCCAGAGGTGTCTGAGGAGATCTGCAGGGAGGCCTCCAACAGTGCAGAGCTGTGCCAAAAGGATACCCCATTGTACCCCCACAGGAACTCCAGCCACATGTACATGTCATAATATTTATAAGAATAATATATCAAATTGTAGGGGCATAACATGTTCTATTGTTAAGTCGACTCCTCACTTCCCACATGTAATCCTCAATGGCCTGGACTACTACTGCCCCAACTTTATCTGCCTCCTTGAAAATAATGGATTTGTCAGCCAGCATTTTTTTTCCAGGGTTTCAAAATCACATTTAGACATATTGGAATATCCTCTTCAATTGATGAATATTCCTTAACACCACTAGATAAAAACATCTATAGATGCATCACTTAAGGATGGTAGACTTCAGTTTCAATCTACCTGGCTGTGAAAACTTACCAATAATACGGTTAAAAAAGACCAGAAGTATACATGACAGACTTATTAGAGCTGATATATCTTCCAAAAGTGTTATATCTTTGAGTATTACTGGACACTTTCATTGTGGGAATTGTTCAGTATGCTCTTTAGTTTGGGAAAGTGGACAATTTGTGCACCCTCAGGGTATTTATACAATGGACTTATGTCCAATTGTAACACAAGTCGGGCCATTTATGTCCTAAAATGTAAATGTGGTTTGTTGTATGTGGGCATGACATTGCGCCCTGTAAAACAACGTATTTTGGAACATAAATCACATGTAAAAAATAGCAAAAGCACCTATAGTCAGTCATTGTATGGAAACGGCATAATTTTGAGGATTTGAGGATTGGAAACACAGTGGATACATAGACTGAAAACACTGACACCTAGTGGCCTAAATACTAACCAGGATTATTCATGTTTCTTATGAACTATCATAGAAACAGGTGTATACCACCTTAAGAAATTTATGCTGGGAAATGACAACTGAATGGTGGTTGATTTAAAACATTGATTCCTCATGATTTAAATACTAACTAAGATTATTCATGTTTCTTATGAACAACCATAGAAATAGGTACATACCACCTTAAGAAAATTATACTAGGAAATGGCAGCTGAAAGCAATAGAGATCAGTTGTATAAAATACTATAGAATGGAAAATGTAATTAAGAAGGTAGATAGACTGACTCTTGGAAGAGAGAACTCCATGTTATATTCTGGTGCCTAAACCCGATTTAATATTTGGAACATTTTTATAAGTGTACTATATGTATGTATAATTTATGGATGATTGGGTTTACAAACACATTGTAGACCACTAACATTGTAGTTCTTATGGCATGTTTAGGAGATAATTCTTCTGACGAAAGGAATTCAGAAATAGGATTTAAAGGTCACTGGGAACCTGTAGAGAAGAACTGTCTCAGCTGATAAAGAGGACTATTTCAGCAGATTTTTAAAAATCCCATCACAGGGCAACAAGCTTAAATAGAATCATCTCATCCAACATACTTCTGCGTGCAGAGAAGTCTTTGAAGATGTATTGATGGATATAACCCTGGGGATTTTTATTAGTGTTACCAACAATTAGAGACTGTATTATTGTTTGTTTGGTTAGCAGTGGATGTACATACTTCTTATTGTAATATTGTGGATTATATGCAATGACAATTTGATATATTATTCAAATATTTTTGCATAGTAGTAGCCATTGTCATAGTGATTCTTTGATGTATACTCCTACGCTGTGAATCCATGTTGTTAAACACATGTACAGGTCAGCCTTGATCTCCCCAAAACCCCAATCCGATGGTGAGGGTTGGAAACTCCCTTAAGGCAGTCACATATCCTCTGTGTAAATGCCCTCCCCACTGCAACTACCCTGCATGCAAAATTCAGGTGCCTGAGCAGCACTTGCCACTCCCAAAGCATAAGACTTCTCCACACGCAGGCCTGCTCAAGCCAAGTCACCAGCTCAGCCAGCTTATTCTCAGGTAGTGTGCAAAGCTCCCTTTCTGAGTCGATCAAAACACCCCACTAGGACAGAATGGCATTCGGCCCTTCCATCTTCTCATCTGCCAGAAGGACACCCAGCTCCGCTGCCAAGCGCTGAAAAATATCAGTGTATCATTTATTTATTTATTTTATCACATTTCTATCCCACCCTCCCCCGGAAGTGGGAACAGGGCAGGTTACAACTCTCTGAATGTACCTCTGACATTCATTAGACCCTGTTCCCCTGCAAACAGAAAATCATCCACATAGTGTGTGATCCTATTAGTACTTTCCCATTGCCTAAAGGCCCACTCCAAAAAAGAACTGAACTTCTCAAATGCCACACACATGGGCAATGCCATGTTGACTTAGCAAACGCCAACAAAGTCAAGTCAAACAAACCCAAGTCACCAAGGTGGATGAGAAATAAATGAAAAGCTGACTTAATGCTGCACTTTCTCATCAAGGCACCCCTTCCACAGCGTGCCACCATCATCACTGTGCTGTCAAAGGAAGAGTAGTGCACTGTTGCCAGCTTGTCCAAGATCCCATCATTCACAGAACTCCCATGTGGATAAGAAAAGTGGTGAACCAACCAATACTCCCCCAGCAACTTCTTTGGAACCACCTCCAGCTGGGAGATGTGCAACATAGGCATGGGTAACTGCTTAAAGGGCTCTGCCTCATGCACCCCCTTGTCTATTTGTGCTGCACAATGTGCTCCAAACCCATAATGGATTTCAAGTTCTTGGCCATGCTATGCCTCCTCTCCCCTTCCTACAGGGGTACACCTTCAGCAAGTAGCTCTCAAGCCCTTGTCAGGGGTGCCCCCATTTGCCTTTTGGGGGGTCCCTCTCTCTCCTCCAGAAGGCCTTCCTCTGTGACCCTCCTGCAAGAAGTTGCCTCTGCATGTACTGCAGCTGCGCCTGTGAACTGGCCCAGCCCTGCTGAGAGTCAAGTACTGAGGGATAAGCAAACCAGTCCAGAGGTAGAGGTTACTGAGTTCAAGAAGCACCAAACACAATCCAAAGTCAGGGGTTTCAGAAAGCAGGTTGTTCAAGTCCAGTTCAGGGTCAGAGGTTCCAGAAGGCTGATTGTCCAGTCCAGGGTCAAAGGTCCCCTGGAGAAAATGGTGGACTCTGTGTCCTTATACCGTGCTGAGATGGTCCCCCCATGACAGCCAATGTGACGTAGCAGTTGGGGCTTCAGAGCACGGTATTTCTGGTACAAAGGGGTATAGAACATTTTAACATTTTCTGCAAGCAAGATTCTCCAGGTGGGTTTCTCTGCTGTTGGGGGCAGCGGCGGTGGGGTGTGTGTCGTTCCTGGCCATCAGCGTGGTCCAATGTTTTTTGGCTTTGTCACAAAACCACCACATATGGTAAAAGGATCCCACCTTATTTTGACATTTCCAAAATTGGTTTGAACAATTCAAGCCAAATTTAGCAAGTTTCTCCGGGGTAATATACTATCTATAGAACATCTTATATATATTAACTTTGTAAGAGATGGCTTTAGTAATTTTTATATTTTTCTTCCAAATCTGTGACCATTGATCTAAGTCTATATTATGCCCCAATTTTTTTGCCCATTGAATCATTACATCTTTCACTACTTCGTCTTGCATCCTGTATTCTAACAAAGCATACATTTTTTAATTAAATTTTTGTTCCACATACAAAAGAGTCTTATCTATTTCTAAAGGGTTATCATAAAAACCTAACAGTTTATCTTTAGCATATCTAGATTCCATTTGTACCTTTTGCCACCATGTAAAACTCTGAAGCAATTTCAAGTTATTTTTAGAGTCTAGAATATTTTGATATGTTTTAGTTTGTTCTTCTTGGTACACGTTAGGATTTGTAAAATCTTCCAAAGGTGCAACCCACTTTGGAAGTTATAAAATTGAACCTTTGTTGTCTCCCATACTTGCATTAAGGAAACTCTAATCCAATGTTGCTTAAAATATTTATGAGAGTCCACTTTTCCATACCATAAAAATGTGTGCCATCCTAGTAATAAATAGTGTCCTCCTAGTTTTAGCAATCTCTGATTTTCTAGCGTAATCCATTCTTTAATCCAGTTCAGTGCTGCTGCTTTATAATAAAGTAGCCAGTCTGAAAGGGAAAAACCTGCTCTGGAATCTTGTAAAGCCTTAAGTGGTTATTCTTGTCTTCTTGCCTTGCCAGATAAATTTTGATAAAATTTTATCAAGTTCTTTGAAGTACTTCTGGTTTAGAATAATCGGTATAGTCTGAAATAAAAACATCAACCTTGGAAATACATTCATTTTAATGGTGGCAATTCATCCCATAAATGATATTTGAATTTTTTGCCATTTTTCCAGGTCTTTCTTAATAGATTTCAATAGTTCTATATAATTATTCTCCAACAAAGAGCAACATTTGTTTGTTATGTTTATTCCTAAATATTTAATCTTACTTTGAGCTTCCAAACCTGTTTTGTAGTAGGAGAACTTGTGTTTTAACCATATTTATGTCAATATTTTTGTTTTTTTACAGTTAATTTCCAATCTTGCCACAATTCCATAGTCTTGCAATGCATTTATCAATATACTTGTAGAGTTAAGAGGATTCTCTAGAATAAACACTAAGTCATCTGCATATGCTAAAAGCCTGTACTCTTCTCCTCTTAGCTTAAGGGCTAAAATGTGTTGATTCTTTCTGATTTCATCATTTAGAACTTCAAGAACAAAAATAAACAACAGCGGTGAAAGGGGACAACCTTGTCTCATTCCTTTGTGAATTTCAATATCCTGTGATAGATTACCGTTAATCAAAATCTTTGTTCGTTGCTTAGTATAGATTGCTTCAACCATTTTCTGGAAATCTGTGCCTGCTTGAGCATATGAAAGTAATTCAAGCATAAAATTCCAGTTAATGTTGTTGAAGGCTGTTATTTCTTACCACAAAGGCCTTCGCTGCATCTAAAAAAATCAAAGCCATTTGTTTTTCTGGGTGTGCTTCATAATATTCCAAGACATTTAATATCATTCTCACACAGTTCTTCAATTGTCTTTTTGGTAGAAAGCCCACTTGGTCTTTATGGATCATCTGAGACATTTTTTTTTTCATTCTAGATGCCAATATTGAAGTGTATATTTAGTCTACATTCAATAACAAAATAGGTCTATAATTTTTAATTTCTTTCTCATCAGAGTTCTGTTTATGTATCAGTGTTATCAAAGCTTCTTTCCAAGAATCTGGTGTCTTCCCTTCTAGTCTTACATTTTGACATACTTCTTTAAGAGGGATTATTAGTTGATCTTCAAACAGATGATAAAACTCTGCTGGTAACCCATCTGGGCCTGGAGTTTTTTCCTTTTTTGTTGTTTCTTTATAGCTTCTGACAATTCAGCTAATGTTATTGGTTGGTTTAAAATTTTTCTTTGTTCCTCTGAAAATTTTTTAGGTTTATTTAATTCCAAATAGTCTTTAATTTGTTGTTGAGATGCTTGCATTCTCCTGTATAATTTCTGGTTATACTGTTCCATTATTTTCTTTAAATCTTCCAATTTATTTATTTCTTCTCCCATTTCATTTTTTAGTATCTTTATAATTTTTCCCCTTTTCTTTACGTAGTTTATAGGCAAATTGTATTAACAGGTAAAAGAGGTTGGGTGGTGGGTGTGAAGGAGACGAGGCAGGAAAAGGTGAGAGGCTACGGGGGCTTGGGAAAGAGGAAATACTAGGAACAAGGAAATGAGATGCCCTGTGGGTTCCTGCTTGTCTCCACCAATGTTCCATTTAAGCTGCCCCCCTAGAGCCCCAGATACCCCCAGATCTGTTCTCCATTATAGTCTATGGGGCCATTGACTATAATGGTCCCTGCAGACTATAATGGAGCAGGGAAGAATTTATTTATTTATTTATTTGCACACCCCTATTATGCTATTCAGTATGATCTAAAAGCTGCCTTGAGTCACAGGAAAAGTGGGATATCAATATTTGAATAAAGAAGTAGTTCGGACAGTTTGATAACATCTAAGCAACACTCTGTTTGTTAGCTTAGGCAGGGTTCTGGCAGTGATTTTTACACCTCTGTTATACTTGACCTGAAAATCTCTCATATTTCACTTAAAGAAAAAAACCAAAGTAAACTGCAAGAGCCTCCCCCCCCCCCCAAGTGCTGCTATGTTTTCTAAGGCTCAGCACAGGGTGACAGTCTGAGGCCAGGTCTACCAATATAGTGGACTGATGTGGGTAGATCTGCTCTTCAGAGGCCAGATGTACCAATATAGTGGAAAGGGTGGGCAGACCTGTTCTCCGGAGGCCTGATCTACCCCCATAGAGGACAACATTTTCTGTAATGAAATTTGACTTGATTTTGTGTTCTCTTATAATATGTAAATTATTCTTATAGGTTAAATATAGTTTAAAATAATTCATTCTGAGATTTTTTTCAAGGTTATGAAAATAATCTAAAAAACTAATTTTTGTGATAGTCAAATGTAGACTCGCTCACAACTTTAATGCTACTAGCTTTTTTCACTCACAAGGTAGAATTTTTGCTCACAACACTGTGGAGCTTAGAGGGAACATTGGTCTCCACTAAAAAAGAGATAACAGGTGGTGGGAAAGACTCTTGCTTGGAGCCTTGGAGAGCTGCAATCAGAGCAGTGGAAAATACTGGGCTGGGTGGACCAATGGTTTGACTCAATATAAGGCAGTTGCATAGGTTCATATGCTCAAAATAGATGCCACTTGAGGCATCCAAACCATTAGCATGTGGGGAATATAATATGAAAATGGGCTCATTCACACATTTCACCGCAATGACCCAGCAATGACTGTAGTAATATCTGCTTTTCGCTTATGCCATCATCATGCTGATTGGTCACCGCAGTATTACTTGGATAATTTTCCTGGTTATTTTCTGCATGAAACTGGCAATAATGCTGACCAAGTGAAACCATCCCTACTGTGATTTATATCTACTGAATGGAAAGTAGCAAATGCAGGGGAACACAAAGAGATGTGCTGATGTACAAAATATGCAAAAAGAAAGGTGACAATGTATTTGAATATGTTTTTCACACCCAGATGCTTCTGTATGGTGAAACATAAAAAGGATAGTATATGTTCTCTCTGTTACGGGTAAAGAGAGAAAATAATAAAAGAGAAAAACCCCTGTCTTCTGCAACAGTATAAAACAATTCAGTAAGTAAGACTGCTCATGTTAAAAGCATGTAAAACAGGAAGTTTTATTCCATATACTATGGCAATTATCCAAAATGCAGCAGATTTGGTTTCATTTAAAAGATAGACAAGTCTATCTACCAGGTATTTTATATATAATTGCTTTCCATGCAAATTTGTATGCACAGGTATGAATCTATAAGAATCCTGGGGGGGAAATCTTCTCAACACAATTTCTTTCATTAAGATAAAACACAATTGCTATTCAATAGCATTCATCTCAATATCTTTTATACTAAATTATTTCTCATCTCATTTTGGAAAAGTGAAGCTCAAATGCCATTCTTATAAACACTAATAATGAATAAATGTTCACAGTTGATTCTTCAGTTCATGGCTGGACAATGCAAGGCCCACATCTCACCCATCCATGCTGCCCTGCACCAGCACAGGCAGATCAACACCATTGCTCTGTGACCATTCACCCACCCACCAGGGAGTCTTGTGTAGGAGAAGATTGTGTATTGGGGGCACAGTCCATGAGCTAATGGTGCATTCCCCTGCTTTAGATCCTTAGTCCAAGGGTTTTAAACTGCACCAACACAGCTATTGGTGTTACAGACCCCATTCTGTCCATGGCATTTGGAACTGAATGCAAATCTTTTTGTCTGCAGCACAACCAATTTGGATGCTCAATGTGGGCTACTTCTGAGGCTACTTTTGAGGAGACAGGAGTGCACCCATCGGTCAACTCCTGTCTCCAAAAAGCATCACAAAGAAAAGGGTAACTGAAAATGATACAGGTCTACAGGAATAAAGTTGTGCATCATAGTTTCTCTTGGAGGCACCAGTACAGGGTTCCCCAGGGGAACCCTGTACTGGTGCCTCCAAGAGAAACTATGATGCACAACTTTATTCCTGTACAGGGTTCCCCAGAATGGCATCTGTGGACACTAAAGGACAGTGCCTGACAATAGTTCCCCAGATGCCCGCCAAGCTTTTCAGAAAGTGGGCAGGGCCACTGTAAGGCAGTGCTTCTTGGTGGCTGCTATTATTCAAATGAAAAGGTTTTCTACGGGTGCAATAGCAGCCACAGTCACTGGAGGGTCAGAAGGACTGATAAAGCACTCAGGCTTGTGGTTCCACTCCCCCTCCAGGCGTTCCTTTTTATTCCTCCTTCTTCTCCCCTCCCTATCTCCTGGGCATTCCTTTGTTTCTTTTTTATTCCTATTCTGCTATCCCTTTGCAAAGTGAGGAGGATGGTATTGTTTTTTTGGCTCTGCCTCCTGTGGTAGCCATTTTGAGTTTGGCCTTGCCTCCCACAGAAGCCATTTTGGGTTGGTGCCCACCACCCCCTCTCTAAATCCCAAAGGTGCCCGCAGACTCAGAAAGGTTGGCGGCCCCTGTACCACTGTGTGAAATGTACGTGGATTCTTCTCTTCTAGACATAAGAATGACATGATAACACACTGGTGTGTTGTCCAGCTAAAACATGGTGAGAAGCAGAGGTCATTTCGGGGGGGGGGACGCGGGGGAACACAGTTCCCCCAGGTGAGGTGCAGGGGGGCGGGGCACATGACGAAGCCCCGCCCCCCGCTTCTGGCCACCCCGCTTCCAGCCCTCATTCAGCCAGGAGGAGGCAGGAGAAGAGGGAGGGTAAGTTGCTTCCTCCCCGCCTCTCCCCACCCCTGCCTGTCTGGGGCCAGGGAGGGCCTTGGCGGGGATTCCTCGCACTCCCGCTGGCCTTGCAGGTCCACCGCCGGGCCCCTGATGTCAGGGGGTGTGGCATATGCTAATGAGTTATGCTAATGAGTTCCCCTAGCTCTTTTTCTACGAAATGACCCCTGGTGAGAAGCATTCTCTCTGGGATTTTCATTCCTCTTAGGTGTCTAAAAGCATGTCATACTTCAGGCCATTTCTTACCTTAAAACAGGGGTATTTTGTTACTCTTTGAAATGCAACAGCATGAAGGCTGTTTCTTTCTGGAAGGCCACGCAATGGCAGAATTCTTACAATGCCATTTCAAAGGGAGGGGTGAAAATGGCATGACTAAAATTACTGCAAACCTGTGAAGAGCCACCGCAGACAAAGGGTTTTCTACAGTGACAGTTGAATCCTCGGGAGAGGTACACCCTCCTACAGCTATTGCAGTCCATGGGTTCAGAAGAGTATAAGTCGGTTTATGATCTCAGGGCAGATCACTCCCTTTTAGTTGCACTGCAATCCAGGCAGGGGGCTGCACACGTCATCTGGGCTCCAGTTGCTCAGGCTCAGCTAAGAAAAGTGGTCTGATCTGTCAGACTGCAGGACACTGGTCTTTTACAATACATGTTCACTACTTCCACATGATCAAAACATACAGTAAAAGGTAAAGGTTCCCTTGCTCGAAAGCCATTCAAATCCGACTCTAGGGTTGCGGTGCTCATCTCCGTTTCAAAGCCGAAGAGCTAGCGCTGTCTGAAGACGTTTCCGTGGTCATGTGCCCGGCATGACTAAACACCAAGGCGCACGGAACGCTGTTACCTTCCCACCGAAGTGGTACCTATTTATCTACTTGCAATTTCTTGCTTTCGAACTGCTAGGTTGGCAGGAGCTGGAACTAGAGACAGGAGTTCACTCCGTCATGCGGCATACTAGGGTCTCGAACTGCTGAACTACCGACCTTCCACAGCCTATAGTTCAGCGTCTTAACCACCTGAGCCACCTAAAACATACAGTATTTACAGCTAAAGAAGCTGATTTGACTGGAACAAAATGGAGTAAGGCAAAACAACAAAGAAATTATATCTCAAGCTCTCTTCATTCCAAAGATTAAAAAGAAATCCATGTTTCTTCCATCACAAGTACTGACCCTGTTTTAGAAACTCAGCACAGTAGCTTGAACATATCTGTATGCAACTTGGAGGAACCTTGCAAGCCTTTCTGAAAATGCTGTCAGTTTTACCAATGGGACATATGAGATGGGAATGGAAGAGGTACAAGTGATGCCTGAATGAAGCACATATAAAATTTGTACCGGGTACAACCTGTCTCTTTTTCACAGGGCCACCCACCACAGGTGGAAACACTAGAGTACCATTAAAGGGAAGCAAATTGCCAATTATTTAGCTTCCTACTAGATGGTTACTATTTTGAGAGGCATCATTCATGTTATTTGCCTCAGACAAAGTGTCTTGGCCAACTCTACACACCTTCCTTTTTCTCCCTGAGTTGAAAGTCATCCCCAGTCTGTTAACCAAATGCTTTGCTTTGTTTTCATTTTGGCAAGTTAGTCTCAGGATAAGGCAACTTTGTCCTTTTGTTCTCCTTGGCTGCTGCACGGCATTTCTCAATGGAGACCACCAGTCATCCTTCCACTGTAGTCCCATCTAAACAGAAACCTGGTTTGCTGGTTTGAAGGCGAGGTGAATCGTCATATATTCTGAGATCTTGAGGATTTCAGCTGCACAGATTCAAAGTAGTTGTCCTTCTCCTGCATTGAAAATGACAAGGTTGTTTCTAAGACTATTGTTATCCTCCTGTCCTCTGTATAGGGGGACTTTTGGTGCTCTCCCACCCAAAGAACTGATGCAGCATGCACCTGCTTAACTTAAAGACCAACCAAAGTGGAGACCTGACAGTGATAGGTCTCTTTCAGGCAAAGGGATGAGTTGCCTGTCAAATTTGAGGGGAGGGTGGCCGGTCTAGGAACATTCCTCTGACATCTTTACACATTCAAAAAATATTTATTTGTTTGTTTGTTGCATTTATAGCCCGCCCTCCCTACAAGCGGGCTCAGGGCAGCTCACATTGCTTGGCACAGTGTGCCAGGATTCATATACACATTTAAAACACTAAAACATTTAACACATTTAAAACAATCAACAATTTCAAGTCAAAGTGCACACAGTGATTATTAAGCAAGATGGTGTGCCATATAATGCAGGCTCAAAGCAAATATAGGCTCCTGTTCTTCAAGGCGGTTTGGCTCGATCTCAACTACAGCCAGCCTACACCACAGATATTAATAGTGGTCGTTGATGGTAATGTGGACGGCTCCTAATTAAAGACCTGGTGGAAGAGCTCCATCTTGCAAGCTCTGCGGAACTGCACAAGATCCCGCAGGGCTCTGGTCTCCTCCAGGAGCTCATTCCACCAGTAAGGAGCCGCCACTGAAAAGGCCCTGGCTCTAGTAGTCACGAGCCTGGCCTCCCTGGGGCCTGGAATAACCAGTCTGTGTTGCGCCCCCGACCGTAGTGCTCTCTGGGGTATATATGGGGAAAGGCGGTCCCTCAGGTATTTTGGACCCTAGACATATATGGCTTTAAAGGTAAGTACCAGCACCTTGAAACAAATTCCGTATGCTATTGGCAGCCAGTGCAGCACCTTGAGCACCGGCCGGATGTGCTCCCATCTAGGGAGACACATCAGTAGCCTGGCTGCGCCATTCTGCACTAGCTGCAGCCTCTGGATTTGCACCAAGGGCAGCCCCATGTAGAGAGCGTTACAATAGTCTAGCCTCAAGGTGACCATTGCGTGGATCACTGTAGTCAGGTCGTCGCGATTGAGGAAGGGAGCCAACTGCCGAACCAGCCACAGATGGTAAAAGGCCGACTTGGCAGTGGCTGCTACCTGGGTCTCCATTGCCAAGGAGGGTTCCAGGAACACTCCCAGACTCCAAACCACCAGCGCAGGAACAAGTGGTGCCCCATTGAAGGACGGGAGCGGGAGGCCCAACCTTGAATGGCCCCGACTCAGGCACAGGACCTCCATCTTCGCCAGGTTTAGCTTCAGCTGACTCAGCCTGAGCCAACCAGCCACGGTGAGCAATGCCCGGTCAAGATCTTCCGGTCTGGAGTCCAACTGACCACCCAACATCAGATAGAGCTGGGTGTCATCCGCATATTGGTGAAAATCAAATCGAGCGTGTGCCCAGCCCGGTGAGTGGGGGTCATTACAAGTTGGGAGAGCGCTGCCATGGATGACACCAGGTCTGTCGCCTGAATGGAAGCCGCGACATCGGCATGGATGTTGAAATCACCCAAGACAATCAGCCTAGGGTTTTCCAATGCCCAGCCTGATACGGCCTCCATCAGGGCCGGTAGGCTATCAGCCGGCGCATTAGGCGTTCAGTACACCAGCCAAATTGCCACACTCTCCCTGGCCTCCAGTATCAGACCAACACACTCAAGGCCTGTGATCTCCAATGACGGGAGTGCCATGAAGGAGTAAGCCTCCCGAATGAACATAACCACTCCTCCCCCCCAGGTCCATGATTGGTGTAGGAACAAGAACTGGGGGGGGCAAGCTGGGAGAGACCTACTGTCTTCCCATCCCGCACCCAGGTCTCGGTCACGCAAGCCAGATCTGCCTGCTGTTCCATCAGGAAGTCCCGAAAGACCATGGTCTTATTATTTATAGATCTGGCATTGCACAGCACCAATGTCAGAGGAGCATAAACCATCCTAGCTCCACTGCCAACACCCTTCGGTATGGGTCGCAGGCTGGAAGGGTGCCAAGCCATCCTATTTCTCCGCATCCTTCCCTTTACTTCCTGCCTGGACCCACCGCTATACTTTCCCCTCCCCAGGAGCACCAGAATCTGTTGTCCAGGCATTGCTGCACCGCTGATCTTCGCATGAGCCTCAGACCACTGGTAATCCTAAAACAAAGACAAGCCCCCAATGTACTCACTAAGCAAGCAGTTATGTCTGATGCTGATAGATGTTAGGTAGATTATAAGTAGATATTCCCTGCTTACCTGACTACCACCTGAAATTATAATATAACCATTAAATTTGCTCTAATTTCTTTACCAACCATACAACTAACCTGGTAGCCTCTGATTGCCTCCCCACCCCATTTCCCCTTTTTCCAGCCAGTAAATTAAGTAATGTGATAAGCATGAAGAAGCTTGAGCAATGTACAGATGTTACTTTTTACAATTGTGTACAAATGCAGTCGAGTGTTCCTCACAACCACACAGCAGCTGTGAGGAACTGCTTCTTTAAAAAGAAGAGCCTGAATGGGGTTGAAATGGTGTCATGTCATGCTCCTGTCTCTCCCCCAAGTGGTTTTCTCATGCAAGAACATCATGAGACGGAGATATTTTGCTGATTTTCTGCTCCGTGTGCATAGATACTCCGCATGGAGCAGAAAAATTGGCAAAATAACTCCCCCCATATGGTTTTGCTCTAGAAACCACTTGAAGGTGGGGAAGGCAAGCCCCAGCTGTGTCACTATGTGATGTGCAAAAAAGCCCCTTTATCGTCTTTTTTTGGTTGAGCAGCCTTTTTTCTCTTTTCTTCTTTGTTTTTCCTCTGGCTCTCCCACCCAGTCATTTGAATGTATATTGGTAAAAGCTGACCCAGCCTAGGAATCTCAGGGGAGAGACTAAAATCCTTCCTATGTCCTGGTTTGGTAATGGCACATGAGAGGCTGATGGTAGTTCAAAAATAACTGTTTTATCTACCGTTGAGGGGAAATTGTCAGGTAGGAATCAGGTATAGGACTTACAAAATGAACAGGCAACAGGAATGAGGTAACTTTTCACAAAAACAAATGCCAGATAATTTGTTTCTGTTATTCAGACAGTTCTTTAAAACTTGGGGAGAGAGATTTCTGGCAGTCTCTACTTACATAAATAACCATAAACTTCTTGGTATCACAGACACTAAAGTTGGTGAAGGCAGGGACATTCAAACAATTTCCAATTTCCCTTCTTAACCACTTAATAGCCATTCTAAGAGCTGTACTCACCTTTGTTGCCAAGGATTTTAGTTTTCCTAGTAATGACTGTTTGTTGGAATATACTATTTCCTCTTCGTTGTCTTCCCCTTCCATGATAGCACAGCTGTCAGCTGCTGGAAGCTCACAATCTTTTGAATTTGCAGTCATTACCAGTTTGGAATATTTGTACTCTAACCTGAAGGTATAAATACACAGAGTTCTGGTTTTGTGTCTGCAGCATGCCATCTTCTAATATCAAACTGCAACAGGACATCAGCATTGCAAACTCTTAACAAACATTCTAGACTTTATCAGAATTTAGTGAGTACAATTTATATTAGTAAGAGACTCTGAAACAAACAGGTGCAAAACCTATTAGTGTGCTTTCTACTTACTGGACCCTGAACCTTGAACCTGGCACCCTTGGCCTTGTTCATGCCTATGTCAAAAGTCATTAGTAATTATCTCAGTGGGAGTGTAGCAATAGGAGGCACTTGAACTAGTCCCTGCCTTCCTGGGGAACACCCCACCACCACTCTTATGAGACAGAAGCAGCTGGAACACATGGCAGACACCACTCTATCACAGATTAACAGATAGAGAGTGTATAGATACAGGCTGATTTCGCACTAGAGCTGCCTCGATGTTGCGCTGCCGTTTGCCCTGATACTATTGGTCAATTTCACACCTGAAGCCTCGGGGCTGCATGTTGACCCACGGCTTCGCCCAATTTCCTCCGCAGTTTCGTGATCCTCAAAATACAGGATCACAAAACTGCGGGGGAAATCGGGTGAAGCCGCGAGTCAAAATGCAGCCCCACAGCTTCGGGTGTGGAATTGACCAATAGTATCGGGGCTTCTTTGAGCCTATCTGGGTCTCTCCAAGGAGGCCACACCACATAGGTCAGAGAGAAAAGGTGCTCCAGGATACCTTTCAGCAAGAAAACCCTCCCGTTCATCTGGCATTGCACATCTCCCTTAGGGTGCGCACCCTACTTACTTCTGATTCTTCTTCCAAAAATAGCAAATTAAGGCAATCAGCAGGACAGCAGTGAATGCACCAACTGCTGTTCCAACTTTCAGCCAGAAGTCCACCATTTCACACCCGATGCTTTTCTTTTCAGGCAAGGATACACCTTTTACACATAGCTTTGGTTCGTTCCAGAAATATAAGATCTCCTAAGAAACAAAGGAATGAAAAAGTAATAAAATTATTTTAAAAAATTTAAAAAGGAAGAAAGAAACAAAGGAAGGAAGGAAGGAAGAGGCTTTAGGTCAGTAAATTCTCTGCAATGAGAGAACTGCTAACTAGCGTGCCACAAGAAATAAATCCATAAAATGATCAAAGGCTCCTCTAAGCCAAAAGTACCCCCTCCCCCACTACCAGAATTTTTTCCACATAAATCCATGTTCTTGCCTTCTCCTGAGGTTGCTGCATCTCTGCAAAGTGCAGCTGGATCATCTTTCCAAGAAGAAGGCACACCCTGATCAGTGAATGGCTCATGTACACACAGGCAAACAGTACAAATAGCAATTCATCCATATAGCCAACTGTCATCACAATCAAACACAACAAGCATAAAACATAAGTCATAAGTAACGGTGCTAAAATAACTGAATCTAAAAATACTCATTAAACCATTTCACCCTTCGCATACGGCTTTTTCATATTTTTTAGGCGCCAGAGTAATTAACAACGTTCTATATGATACAAATACAGGCATTGATTCCTCTACGAGTGGCAATTTTTACTTCTATCCACTCTAAAATTAAACTTTTTCAGGTATAAAAGAGGCTATCCAATTTTAATTGAGAAGAAAAGGGTGTCCCTTTCTCTCTTCAGGGTGTCCCTTTCTTCAGAAGCGATGGGAACACTGTCGTAGGCCAATAGAACTAATGCCTAGGACAGAATTTCCCTCCATCAGAATTTCTCCCTGGATGTAGTGCTGCTGATATACCTTGTTGCAAAAAGATACCAATGGATTTGCTTTAAACCATTCTTCTGGGTTGCATTTAAAATACAAAAAAGCAAAAACAAAACCCAACCCTGAAGACCTCTACAAATTTGGTTGCATGGTTTACATTTTCAAAACTTCCTTTACCATCCTTCTAATTTTGTGTCATACTCTCACAAGCACATGTGCACACAAAGTCTATACAGGGTGATTTCCCACAAGCACTGCTCCGCGCTCACTCCTCCCTTTTGCCCCGATGGTACGTGTCAATTTCACACAAGCTGCTGCGCAGCCACATTTTGCCTCGCAGCTTCGTGCGATTTTCCAAGCGTCTACTCAATCCTCAAAAAACAAGATTGAGTAGACGCGGGGAAAATCGCACAAAGCTGCGGGGCAAAATGCGGCTGCGCAGCAGCTTGTGTGAAACTGACACGTACCATCAGGCCAAAGAGAAGAGTGAGCGCAGAGCAGTGCTTGTGGGAAATCACCCTGTGTCTTTATTGAAACCTTGCAGCACCGATCTTTTAAAAATTAAATACTATGTACATCAGTACTAGGAAAGGGAAGCTATCTGCTACAGGTTGGCTGGTATGGGGCTGTTGCTTCTCCAAAATAGACATGACATTGTGGTAAGTAAGTATTGTCAATTTTGTTACTAGCTACATAGAGGGAAAGCCTGAATCTGGCCTGCACTTTTGCTGAAGCAGACCAGATAGGTATTCTTTTCTGCCTCTTGATAGATAACCATCAAGACAGTAGTCACTCTTCCAGTAAGCTGCAGGCCTTCTGTACTCCTAAGCAAATCATTTTTGGAGTTTTGGGCTCTGCCCTAAAATGTGTGCAACTGAAATACTGGTGGGGGGAGTAAAGGGGTGAAAAGCAGAAATAATTTAGCAGAGCAGTTGAAAGGTTGGCTCAAATGGCAAAATTGGCATGTGGATTCTACAGCTTCCTGGTTCATCCATCTGAATGCAGATCTTCCCTGGAATGCAGCTTAGGATCTTATTTTCCACTTTGACCAGGTACATCTGTGTTTTTCTAAAAGTACACACATCCATCCATAACATTCAACCATTGTATTACTGAGCAATCAGTCCCTTACCTGATGTCCTTTTTTACAAACCCCCTCGATCGCATGATAATCCTGCTCTGTGCACAAGGGGCAGGCTTCAGCACTTTCCCACAAGAAGTAGAAAGAGCAGCCATCACACGTGCCTGCAGGACACGAACTAGAACAGAAACCATTTCATTCACTGTCTATACGGCATATCGGCTTTTAGGCAATATAAGAAACAGATTAGGTTAAAATTCGGGGGGGGGCAGTGTTTTAAAAGAAAGAAAGAAAAGGAACTATACAAATTTTAAAAGGTAACACAGATTAAAATCCATAAAGACATAATGGCAATCATCAGGATTAGTATTTGGTTATTCCCAACGCTGAGGAAATGGCATTTGCATGGATTTTCATTTCCAGACAGGAGATTAACAGTGAAATCCTAAGGGTAAAGGTTGCCTTGCTCGAAAGCCAGTCGTCCGAATCTAGGGTTGTGGTGCTCATCTCCGTTTCAAAGCCGAAGAGCCAGCGCTGTCTGAAGACGTTTCCGTGGTCATGTGGCCGGCATGACTAAACACCAAGGCGCACGGAACGCTGTTACCTTCCCACTGAAGTGGTACCTATTTATCTACTTGCAATTTCTTGCTTTTGAACTGCTAGGTTGGCAAAAGAATCCTAAGGGGGGGGGGGTATGTGTAAATGCTCTCAGGGAGTCAACTGACCCTTACACCAGCATATTCTTGAGACATGGCAGGAATTAGTTAGTCCCCTAAGTCTTTTCAGCCTGAGAACGCTAAATGTGAAAAAAAAACCCAGCCCTACAAAACCTCCAACCAGGCCACCCCACAACTCACAAAGTTGGGTGTACAGCATGGGAGTCCGTCTGACAGCTCCCTGACGTGTGGAAAGAACACTCAGGCACCTTGGTGGCAGGAAAAGCACAGAGAGGGCACTTAGCAATGTTAGGTGAGCACTTTATGTCAACACCCAAAACGGAGAGCAAAGTCCACACTCTACAGCTGACCTCTCCCCATTCTGAACCCAGGTAGGTGCCCCATCTCCTGAGACAGGACCCAAAAGTCCTGACAAGTAAGCAGGCCCTTTTCCCCAAAACCTAATAAAGTGTCTTTAGTTGCCACAACTGTGCCTCTGTAGGTGTGTGGGTTGTGTATGTGGATGGATGGGGAGATTGTTTCCAAAGATGCAGGCTTCAATCTGCCTGCAGAGCTGATGGTCCTCATCCTAAAAGAAACAACCAAATTTATGTTTTTTTAGTCCAAGGAGTCCGTGTAGTGGGCCTTGAAGAACTATTAACAAACATCATGCATGGAGGGCATGGTGGGTGCAGAGAGTGCTTATTGAACAATTCATGGGGTTACTGGGGTCAGGGCTGCACCGAAATGGGTCAACTCAGAACACGGTTGTGCCAACATTTCACATTGATCAGGAGGGGCTTTGGAAAGTGCAAAAAAGGTCTATGAAACAATCTGACCCTGTCTACTGTGTTTTGTTCATGTGGGGGTTAAGCATGTGGCAAGACTTGTGAAAAATGACTTGCTATCAGTTTTTTCAACAACAGCTGTCTTGCAGCAGCAAAAAGAAAGGTTAGTGTCTTGAGTGAGGCTGCAGGTCTCCAGTAGCATATTTCAGTGTCTAAAGAAAAAATGGGCTGTACCCAGCAGTGTGCCAACAGAATAAAAAGGGGGAAATGCCAAGTGATAAATTACTGATTTATTATGCAAAGTCCGTATGCGTTTCACCATGCAGGCTTGGTCAGGGGGAATCTATAAAAACTTAAATTTATGTTTAATAAATAGAAAGACTCCTTAATAAAAGTTATTCCAAAGTAATTTAAAATAATATTTAAAAGACAGGATCAAAATTAATTTCAAAAACAGATGCATATTGGCCAATATAAGACAAGTAAACTATACATTGGACATGAAGCAAGACAGTGAAAAATATATATGAAGTAAATACTGACGAGGACATTCACCTAGTGCTGGAACTGTTCACAGCAATTAAATTCTTTTACAGTGGAGAATGACATAGTGTTTCTTATACATGCAGCAATTAGCTGAGCAAGGTCAGAAGTCCCAGAACAGAGTTTAACTGATGAGGGGCCAAAGTCTGCATCCTCCAGTTCCTTTTTTAACAGGACTTTTCCCATTATGATGGTAAGATTTATATAAAGCCCCCAAAATGAAATCAGTGGATCCATGTTCTTTTTCCATAAAACGCTGTACCAAAGGTACACCAACTATTCAGTGACATACATTGCTCATGTGTTTTCTTATACGTGTCTTTAATTTTCTAGGTCTTCCCTATATATATGTTATTGCAAGAACATCTGATGGTATATATAACCATATCTGAATTGCATGTTGTGAAACTATTTAGAACATATAATTTTTGTAAAAGGGATTGATAAAACTTTTCATATTTTTAGTTCAGTTACAACACTTACAATGTCTAACATTGTCTAACAACATCTAAAATGGCCTTTGGGCAAACCTGCTCCTAGAATGGTTCTTTGTAGGTTCATGGGAACAAAGGTGTTGCTGTGAACCAATTTATCTTTTAAATTGGATGTTCTTTTAAAAGAGATAATTGGTTTTTTTCACCACAAAACGGGACATCATATAGCATATTCCGGTTTTTATATATGATCTTTTTAAATTGTGCACTGATGTGGTTATAAGTCAAACTGACTGCTATTCTCTCATTCTGTAACTTGCTTTTGTTGTTATGCAATAGATCTTCCCTTCTGCAAGCTGTAGTCTTATCAATGGAGGCCCAGGTAGCAGCCACTGCCAAAGCAGCCTTTTACCATTTTTGGCTGATTAGGCAGTTGGTTCCCTTTCTCAAACGCAATGTTCTGGCAACAGTGATCCACGCAATGGTCACCTCGAGGTTGGACTACTGCAATGCTCTCTACATGGGGCTGCCCTTGGAGCAATTCCGGAAGCTGTAGCTGGTGCAAAATGTGGCAGCCAGGCTGTTGATGGGCCTCGCTATGCGAGAGCACATCCAACCTGTGCTGAACCCATTGCACTGGCTGCTAGTAGCATACCGGATTCGCTTCAAGGTGCTAGTTTTGACCTTTAAAGTCCTTTATGGTCAGGGACCGCCTTTCCCCACACATTCCCCAGAGAGCACTATGGTCAGGGATTAATTAGAATTCCTTCAGTATTTTTGTAAAAGTGCTTTGTAATCTGTTATTTGAACCACGACTCTGCACCCGGAGGGGTCAGCATCCGTGACAGACATATTATTTTATCATTGCTAAGATAGCTGTTATATTAACAGTATTGGTTGTATTATGGTCTTTGACTGCAATAAACTTATCTTACCTAGGAAAAGTAGTCTTTCTCTGTAGTGGGGACCCAAGCAGGAGGGAAGCAACCTCAGCAGGGTATAATGACACAGAGTCCATCCTGCAAAGCAGCCATTTTCTCTAGGGAAACTGAACTCTACCATCTAGAGAGCAGTTGTAATTCTGAGTGATCTCCAGCCCTCACCTGGAGAATGGCAGCAGCAGTTTCCCAGGATAACATAACTGCTTTGGAGAGTGGATTCTATGGCATTCTATTCAGCTGAGGCCTCTCCCCTCCCCAAACCCTGGCTTTGGTAGACTCCACCACAAAATCTCCAGGAATTTCCCAACCTGGAGCTGACAACCCTAGTCAAGACTGGTTCCAATTAGTTCCCCACAAAGGCCTGGAAAGGGCATCCTGGCTTTGCCTTTTTACTGACAGAACCAAGCTTGGTTGCCTAGCAACAGTCACTGAGGGAAACGTTAGTCCCACAGGAGCCAAGCAGGAGAGGTGTCTTCATCAGGAGAAACAGCCGTTTTGGCAGTCTATTCTGACAGGGAATGGCTAAATTGGCAGTGAGCAAGGAAGAGGAGCAGACCCAGCACCCAGCCAATGGCATGCGAGTACTCTTGATTGGCGGTTGATGGGCCAATGGCTGATGAAGCGCACAGCACAGCCAATTGGAAAGCTGGAAATTGCCAACGCATTTGGGCAATTAGATATATCAGATAAAGATTTCAGTTTTTCCTGTAACCCTGAGGCATTTGGAGGTTTGTCAAAATATCCATCTTCTCCGCTCACCACTCCATTCTCTGGATTTAAGTATCCTCCGATTTGGCTGATGTCACTATTAGAATATATAAGTGGAAACCTGCAAGGACTTGCAGAGGACATCTCATTTCCCCCTCTGCCACTTATTTCCTTTTTCCTTTCCTTGAAATCTCCCATAGCCTTTCCTGTTTCCTTCTCTCATTCCCTCCAAACTTTATCCATCCCTCTGTCCTCAGTTTTCCCTCCTCCCTGCCCCGGCAGCATCTATCTAGAAAAACTATGGTCCATGCAAGCCACTGGGCCAGGACCACTTGCATGGAAGGGAATCTTCAAGGATGGGGGGTGTTATGTCCTCGGCAAGAAGAATCCTCTCGAAAATGAAAGGTTTACTGCAGTTCCATAAAACACAAGTAACACATCTCGACAGCTGCAGATGTAACAAACTAATGCACAGGTAAAAGCTAGGGCGTGGGGTGTGGAAACAATAAGGCTACGCTCCCACACTATGCGTACAGGAACCCAAGGAGGTCAATACACAACACCCCTTCCCACTAGCTAACATAATCCTGCAAATACCTTGGTCGAACCCTCTCACGCTGTGGGCGACCTTGGTTCTGCATTCGAGTTAATGTAGACTCTGATGCCCTTTCTACTGTTCCTGTGGCTTCATTTTGATGTTCAGGCTCCCTATCAACAGGTTCTTGTACTGGTTCCTGAACAAAAGTCGACTCCCCCACCCACCTGCTGGAGTATTACTAGTACCTACAGGAACAACAGGGATAACAGAGGCCACGGGAACAACAGAAACAGTTACTCCCGGCACCCGCCCCTCATTTGGTCCACATGTTGTCGCAGCACAAGGCCATCCGATGTTTCTGTCCGGTATGACACTGGTCCTGTAGCTTGCGTCACCATAGCAGGAATCCAATGCTGCACCTGACCCATAGTTTCTAACATAAACAGGATCATCCGGGACAAACGAGCGGACGGGCCCTTGAACATCCCTTTTCCCCGGTCGATCTTCAGTTAAATCGGGGTGCATCCAATCCAGGAGAGTTGTCAAACGCCTGTTCATTAACAGTTCCACAGGACTCCTGCCTGTGGTGGTACAAGGTGTAATATGCTGTGTCAAAAGAAAACTTGCCAGGTGGTGATCCCAGTCACCTTCAACGATTCGTCTCAGTGCATCTTTAGTAGTCCTTACCATTCTCTCAGCCTGTCCATTAGTAGCTGGATGAAAAGGGGCTGAGGTCACATGACGATCAAACCATTAGGAAGGAATATATGAAATTCCTCTGATGTGAACTGAGCTCCATTATCTGAGACAATCACATCTGGCAGTCTGTTACAAAGAGTCGGTGCAATGCCTTAATAACAACACGAGATGTCATTGACGAAACAGGGATGACTTCCAACCACTTTGAAAATGAATCAACTACTATAAGGAAACTCTGGCCCTGAAAGGGACCAGCAAAATCAATATGTAGCCATGACCACGGGGTTTTCATTGACTCCCACCAGTGAACTGGGGCATGTGGTGGGGCTGGCCTTAAGGCCTGGCATTCACTACACCTCTTTACCTACTCTTCTACTTCACTATCCATCTTGGGCCACCATACATAAATGTGTGCAAGAGCTTTCATTTGCACAATACCTGGGTGTCCAACATTGAGTGCCTCCAACACACGATGGCTCAAAACTGTATGGATGACCATTCTATTTCCCCAGAAGAGGCAGCCTTTATGCACTGATAGTTCATGTTGTCTCATCACAAATGGTGCAAATTTCTCCTCAAGCTTCCCCACTGGCCACCCTCTCCGTACCCAGTTAAGAACAAGGGCCAAAATTGGGTCCTTAGCTGATGTTGCTGCAATATCAGTTGCATGAAGCGGTGATTCAGGAAGGGACTCTAACATCAACACCTCTAATGGAGGAGGTGAATCGGCTTCAACTGATGGCAAAAGAAGACAACTAAGAGCATCGACATGGGCAATACCTTTACCCAGCCTGTGTAACAGAGTGTATTCATAAGCATTCAAAAAAATTGCCCATCGAAGCATACGTGGTGACAATATCTGCAATGTCTGTCGGTCAGGGGCAAACAGTCCCAACAACGGTTTATGGTCAGTAACTATAACAAATGGTCGACCATAAACATAATCATGAAATTTCTTCATACTTGCTACAATTGCCAATGCTTCCTTATCACTTTGTGCATAATTTCATTCAACTGGGGTCATTGTTCTAGAATAGAAGGCAATAGGAGCCTCATGAGAATCTGTAAATTGATGGCTTAAAACAGACCCAATACCATATGGGGATGCATCGCATGTGAGAATTAGTGGGTTTTGTTCATCATAGTGGACCAACACACTATCAGACAACAACAACTTTTTTACATCACAAAAAGCCCTCTCATGCTGAGCTGTCCATTCCCACTTAGCCTGCTTATCCAAAAGACGATGCAGAGGTTCTGCCACTGTTGCCTTATGCCACAAGAACGTATGATAGAAATGCAAAAGTCCCCAAAATGCTTGGAGTTCCTGCTTACTCTGTGGCACTGAAGCATCATGAATCGCTTTAACCTTAGCAGGCACAGGATGAATGCCATCTGCATCAATAAGGTAGCTGAGAAATTCAATCTGTGGGACACCAAATGCACACTTTTCATGTTTCACCTGCAGGCCAGCATCTGCAAAACGATGCAACACCTCACGTACCCATGTTGCAAGTTCCTCAGTGGATGCCCCCACAATCAGGACATCATCAAAATAGGGTACCACATCTGGAATTCCCTTAAGGATGTCCTCTATAAGCTTCTGGAAAACACCAGGGGCCACAGAAACCCCAAACTGAAGACACTTTACTTTAAAGGCCCCTCGATGCGTGGGAATAGTTTGGGCATCAGCTGTCTTATCATCAACCAACAGCTGTTGGTAAGCCTGTGCCAGGTCTAATTTAGCAAACACTCTTCCCCCTGACAGGGAAGCCAAAAGATGACTCACTACTGGAATCGGATATGCAAGGCTCTGTTTATGGTACACTTATAGTCACCACAAATACGAATGTCCCCATTAGAATTCATTGGTGTTACAATGGGTGTCTCCCAGGTAGGATGTGACACTGGCTCTAATATACCTTGCTCCAACAGATGATCAAGTTCAGCATCAATCTTTTCACGAAGGGCAAATGGAACACGCCAGGGTTTCATCCAAATAGGCACCACAGTAGGATCTAAAACCAATGAAACAGGTGGGCCCTTATATTGCCCCAGTCCCTCAGCAAATATAGTCTTAAACTCAGTAATGATGTCATCAGAAGGGGCACCATTTACTTGATGGATGCCTGTGATTGTAATTTCCAAGGGCTCAAACCAATCCAACCCAAGAAGGCTGAGATGATGACCATGAGCAACCAATAGCCGTAAGGTCCCACTAAATGTGCGATATTGCACTTCAACCTCACAGATGCCTTGTATCTTCACCATATTTCCTTGATAATCAGTCAGCTGAGTATGGAAAGGGACAATCTCTGGGCCCTTCTGTGGACAAATCTGACGATAAGTCTCTGATGAAATAATAGAAAATCCTGACCCAGAGTTCACCTCCATAACACACGAAACTCCCTGAATAATAGCAGTTACTGTCAATTTGTTTTGTACACATGGCTGAACATGATTTACAATATTCTCTGATTCGTCACATGACACTTATACCAAATGTGCGGTATCATGACTCTGAGGTTTCCTTCCCGTTGTTTTCCTTAGAATAGCTTGTCTATCTTTAGCCCAACACACATGCTCAATATGCCCAAAACGCTTACAGAAATGACATTGTACATTCCTAAGACGGCAGGACGGCCTTTCATGATGTCCTCCACAACTAGTGCACCTTGTAGTCGGGCTTGAAAAGGACCTCTGATTTTCCCCAACATTCATTTTGGCTGCAGGATTATTCTGCCGCACCTTATGAACATCCACTGCTTGCAAATAAAGATTTCTAGTTTGGGAGTGCGATGGGTTTCTTGCCAAACGGACTTCCCTGGTATTTACCATTGCTGCCTTAGCAGCTAATGCCTCTTCTTGTGCAATTTGAAGTGTGAGCTGTTTCTTTGCAAACAGACGCCTCTGCAAAAGCTTCATCATGCAGTCCAACCAAATGATCACGCAGCATCTCCTCTAAGTTTGGAAAGTTGCGATGCTGTGCCAGCTGTCGCAATTCAGCAATATATGAAGAAACACTCTCTGCTGGACTCTGGTTACGCGTATAAAAGGCATTACGTCGTGCTATCTCAGACGGCTGTGGTGAGAAATGTTCTCCCAGGGCACTCAAAATGTCCTCATAAGACGTCTCAGCAAGTTTATTTGGAGCCAACAAAGCCTGGGCTAATTCAAACGTATCTGCTTCACACATGCTGAGTAACACGGCCCTTTTCTTCGCTGGTACTGTAATGCTATTAGCAATTAAGTAAAATTCCAGCCTCGCTACACAACTTTCCCACTTGCCAGGACAACTGGGATTGAATTCTTCAATATGTCCTTGAGCTGCCATGCCCCCAAGTTGCTGACTGACCTGAGGATGTTTAAAATAATTCCAGACAGTTCATGCAATACCTCAGACCAATTCTTCTATATTTACTTAACTCCTCCATAAAGGGGAAAAAATACTTTTTACATTCCTCACGAATCCCATCCTCGTTGCCAGTTGTTATGTCCTCGGTAAGAAGAGTCCACTCCAAAATGAAAGAAGGTTTATTGCAGTTCCATAAAACACAAGTAACACATCTCAACAGCTGCAGCTGTAACAAACTAGAAAGCTAGGGCGTGGAGTGTGGAAACAAGCTACTTTTCTTTTGTACTGTATTGTACTGTACTGTTCTTTTGTACTGTATTGTTTTATTCTGTTTTTATCTGTCTTACCTTTGGCACTTGTGCCTCTTTGTTAGCCGCCCTGAGCCTTCGGGGAGGGTGGGATATAAATCCAAAAATAAATTTAAAAAAAATACTTAAGGCTACGCTCCCACACTATGCGTACAGGAACCCAAGGAGGTCAATACACTACAGGGGGGGCACATTACTTTCTGCTGTACCCCCTCGTTGGATTATTTCCCCCATATCCTCTCCCATTTCCCTGCCTCATTCTCTTTCTCAGCAATTCAACAACCCATATTTTATCTGCCGCCCGTCTTTAGCTATATTTATAATTTATTTACTGCATTTATACACCCCCTTTCTTCACAATGGGACCAAAAGGGCTTACATCATTCTCCCCACCTTTTTATCTTCACAACAACCCTGTGAGGTGGGTTAAGTTTAAAGCATGTGACAGGCATAACATCACCTAAAGACCTTATGTGGCAGAGTGGTGATTTAAACCTGAGTCTTCCAGACCTTCCTCTGAAGCTCTAACCACTACACTACACTGGCTTTATAAAGGGTGGATGCTGTTGAACAGTAGCAAGCAGTCAAGCCTAGTTGAGTCATGCAAGTTGGGTGGTATCAAGTCACCTGGAGGTTGCTGCCCAGCCTAGGGTTTCCAAACTTCAGGTGAAACCTGGAGATCTCCCGGTATGAGAACTGAACTCCAGACAACAGAGGTCTGTCCTCCTGGAGAAAATGGCTGCTTTGGATGGTGGACTCTATGGCATAATATACATCTGAGGCCTCTCCCATCCCCAAACCCTGCCCTCCTCAGACTCTACCTCAAAATCTTCAGGAATTTTCCTATCTGAGCTGGCAACCCTAGCCAGGTATGGCCCTAATGAGTTCTCCCTCAAAGGCCAAAACAGTCCTGGAAAAGGGCCCTGCCTCCTCCCCCACCTTTTACTAAGGAAAACCAAGCCTGGAATGCTGTGGTTTCCTAGCAACAGCCACTGACAGAATCCATTTGTTAAAGCTACAGGTGCTCCTTTTATCATTTGGGGTTTTTTAACTTCCTTTTTTTTTGTTAGATTTCAGACTTGTCTGCAAACTGCATTGTTCAGGTTTGTAGAAAGATCTATCTTGCTTGGTCACAGCTCCAGTCACTGGACTTAAGTATCCTCAGGTTTGGCTGATTTTGCCATTAGAATATACAAGGGTGGACCTGTGAGACTTGTGGGGGGGGGTTCACTCCACTGCTCCCACTTTCTTGCCTGGCCTACCATAGCTCCCATGCTGTGCTGCTGCCATTGGACCCAGTGCATCTCCTGGGCTCTGCTGCCACCAGGCACAGCATGGCTCCCAGGCTCCACTGAGCTCAGTGCGGCTCCCAGGCAGCACCACCCCCAGACCCAACACAGATCCTGACTTGTGTTGCCAGGCCCAACACGGCTCCCAGATTCCTCCAATGCTACCAGCAACCACTGGAGGTAGGTGCACTCTCTGTGCTCATGCAGGGTACACTCTTTTATTTGGGAGGGAATTTAAACCCCCCAATGTATTTTTTAAAGATGTCATATTTTTCTGCAAACCTAGGGAGTTCCGAAGTTTGCAGAAACATCTGTTTTGGTAAGTGTGGTCCTGATCCGCAGATTAAAATATCCACACTTGAGAAACAGATATATAGATTATGATGATATCATATATGTTAGTCATAAGAGGTTCTATAACTGCTGGAGTGTTTTCTTATTGTTTTAGTGACTGTTTTTTACTTGTTACAATTGTAATCCATTTAAGATTGTCATTAGCAGAGATGCTACACAAGTGCAGGATAGAAACTTCAGCATTTTCTACAGTGGCAAATGAGAGTTGCTGCCAAAACCAAATCAAAGGCAAAATTCAGTGCAAATTCAACAGGTCAGCAATTCAGTTCTTGAGCTTCAGAGGGATACAAAAAGAACTTATATATGCAACATTTTATAGGCAAGCGTGGTTATTAGATTTTGCCTAAAGCAAAGTCTGAGGTTCTCCTTCAGGTTACCTATTTGAGTAATTAAGATCAAAGCCCAGAAATTGTAGGGTGACCAAAAGCAGCCCCAGTGACATTATTAATCACCATGAGTACCTGGGAACTGAAATTTCCCCTTGGCCAGGTTTTGCAGGATTGCATCTCATGATCACAACAGAAGTAAAACCAATTTCACAGGTGGCTGTAACTCCGGAAAACCTACAAAGAAATAAGAACATAAGAATAAAGTCCTCAATAAGACAGAGATTTTTTTTTCCCCTTTGGCTGTTTTTAAAGCAACTTTTCTGGGGAGCCACTGCCTCAAGGACCCAGCTATTTCTGCTTCCCCCCAGCTCAGTGTCAAACTGGAATATAAAAGCATGCTGAGTTCACTGTAGATCTCCTGAGGACTATGGTATCCACAAGAGATATAACATTTCATTTTTCGAATATGGTTACAGAAGTTAATGACAGTGTTTGCATGTGATTGTGTGTGAGGTAGAAGGACTGACTGAGTTCTAATAAATTTTGGATTTTAATAAATTCTAGCTTGGGTTCCCAGTTACTGTTTCAAGTTTCTCTGAACTTCTACATTCCTCTAAAAATTGCGTAACTTGATAGATCTGTATGTGAGAGAGACTTCTACCTACTTGTAATAGAAATGCACATCAGGCATCTTCCATTCAGACTGATTAAACATTACTGGATTAACATTAATGCTTCCCAGATTTGTTTCTATAGTAGCTCCTGGACAGGGAGGAAAAAAGGAATTACATACAAGAGGAACAATTGTTGATTTTTTTTATACTTACATTAAATTCAGCATATAGTCTATAAAACTGTCAGTGCTTTTTGATTTGATAAAATGGAATTTGTCTTGTGCCTAGGGCAGCTGTTTTCTAAGAACTTTCATATGGATTTCAAGGAAAAATCATGAAACAGAAGGAGAACAAGAAGCTTTAACTCAGGAACTTTAACATTCATACTTCATGTCATGTATTGAGCCTAAGCCATTCCTCAAGCTGTACCAGGAACGGGGTGAGCTTGCTGCTCTAGAACAATAGCTCACCTGGATCCTGGGGCAAACCAATAGATAAGAGGTGTAATGTAAATAGCCTATAATTGGGAATGGGTAGGGGTCATTTCATAGAAAAAGAGGTGCAGGAGCTCATTAGTATAACTTATTTGCATATGCCACACCCATCGACATCATTGGAAGTGAGTCAGAAGGCAACACCCACCACTCAGGCTCCACCCCAAAAATCTCCAGGTATTTCCCAACTCAGATTCAAACCTGGGTCTCCCAAATCCTTGTCTGGAACACTAACCACTACACAACACTTCATGGGGCAGCAGCTGTTGAGCAGTAGCAAGCAGCTGGGCCTGCATGAGTTATGCAAGTTGCATGGTGTCAAGTTGTCCAGTGGCTGCTGTCAGGCCTGACATGCTCTCTCCCCCTACGTTTTACTGACAAAAACAAATGCTTGAAGGCTGGAAATACTGCTGTGGTTGACAAACAATGGCCAATAAGAGAATTCCTTTCATATAGCTACAGGTGCTGCTTCTATTATGGGTGAGGGTTGACCCAGTGTATTTTAAGCTGCCATAGATGATGGACGGCAGCTGGCTAGGTACTTCCCTACTGGTCCGAATCTCCCACAGTTTTTTCTCATGAAGATGTTTCTGGCTGATAAAATCAAAGTATAAGACAATCATAATAAATCTATTTAATTCTTGACATGGCCAAATGTGTGGATAGTTAGATCCATAAACAAACAAGACAGATGTTTCTACAAAAACTCTGAAATTAATTTATTATGGGATTTCTATCCCGCCCTACCCAGTGGCTCAGGGCGGCTAACAGCATACAAATACTAAAACAATAAAATACGTTTTTTAAATACAATAAAAACTGGTGCTTCAGTCTATATAATCTATACCATTTACAGATACTCGGCGATTATTTGCTGCCTGTGATCTTGACAATAGAAGTGTCCCCAACGCAACAAACTAATCAACCTCCATGGAGTCTGGTAGAAGGACAATATAATGATCCTCCCCAGTTGTGGAGGAGGGCAGCAGGCTCCCATCATTGAAGGGAAGGCAAACCTGGATCCCGGGGCAAACCAATAGATAAGAGGTGTAATGTAAATAGCCTATAATTGGGAATGGGTGTGTGTTGGGTGTGGTGTTTGGATGCTTTATAAGCAGGGCTCACGCCTTGCTGGGTGTCCTTGTAGTTTGCTAAAATCACTGGATAAACTAGAACTGATCACTGCAATGCATCCAGGACCCAGTATTTAACACTTCATGAACCTTAAAAAACTCTCTTTAGCAACCAACCAACCAATTAAAAAAAGAACCAAAAACTTTTTAAATCCTTGCATACCACCCATGGCAACCACCAGTAAAGTGACAAATATTCTGAAAAGGGAGCACCTTTAAAAAAAATCCTGACCCTTGCAAACATAGCTCACTGAAAAGAAAAGAAGACCCAGAAGACTGAGACAGGAAGTCTCAGGACCACGGAGGAGGACAGAAGACAGACCAGGCACTGGAGAGGGGACCCATGAAGAAGAACAGAAGGGAAAGACTCATCATTGTGTGTTTGCATGCAGGATCCTTGAAGGAGTCATACACACTCTCTAGATTAGGGGTGCCAAACATGCAGCCCGCAGGCTGGATCTGGGCTCCGCAAGGCTCCTATCCAGCCATTGAGCAACTGGCTCTCTCCTGCTTCCTTCTTCAGTTCTGCTACTACTGCATCGCAGCTTGCTTTGCCAGACTCTCTCAGTTGCACAGGAGAGATGGATAGGTAATCCTCTGTAGTCTGCATTGGTTGAGGCGCCTCCCCCTCCTCCTTCCAGGGGGAGGAAGGGAACAAGCCAGAGCTTGCTTTCTGTTGAGGCTCTCTCAATCGCATAGGAGACAAAGGCAAGCCTTTCTTCCCTTCCATTGGCTGAAGCTCCTCCCCTTTGCTCAGCTGCCTCAATTGCATGGGAGAAATACAAAGCACCTTTAAGACCAACAATTTTATTCATGGTATGAGCTTTTGTGTGCCTTGCTACAGTGTGTGCATATTTTGTTGGGCTTGTTATGCTGTGTGTGTGTGTGTGTGTGTGTGTGTGTGTATTTTGTTGAGCTCATTGTGCTGTGGCTCTCCTGGGTGCAACTGGGTTCCCCTCCTCTTTTTCACTGTATTCATGTCCTCATGATCCAGTCTTTCTCAATAGGAAAGCAATGTGAACTATTTAGATGAGGAATAACAGCAAGCCAGTGAAGTGGATTAGGCACATTTTCTTTGTAGACTGGGGATTTTGAACCTCCCAGATAGTAGGCTGGTACTGACCACTATACATAGCTATGTCTCTATCCTTGCACTGCCTCATAGGAGTTGCAGTTATTTTTCTGTGAAGACTATAGGTTTGTAGACAAACACATAGCCCTCACTTTGTGTCATGATGCCTTCACATGTTCTTGACCAGCACCCGAAGCAATTTATGTACAAAAGCTCGCAATGCCCAGCCATTTCATGTTTTTCCCTGAGTCCAAGGCTCAGAGCACTGACCATGAGATTTCTGTAATGAGTGTCAATAAATCAAAAGTAGGTTTGCAACTTACAGATACACACCTGAAAAGCATACTCAAGATAGCTACAGCACAGACATTTTGCTGCAATAATTCAGAGCAAGAGGTGTCAGTTATCAGAGACTGTTAAATAAACCAAATATTGCAAGAGTGCATGTTTTAAGCATGCTTTTGTTTTAAGAAAAGTCTTTAATTGTGTTTGTATCCTTTATAAAGTTTATATCTCCGCTACCTGGAATTACATTTTATGACACACATGGCCCAGCCCAACAAGGTCTCATTTATGTCAGGTCCAGTTCTCGTAACAAATGAGTTCAACACCCCTGCTCTAGATTCACTGAATAAGTCCCCATTGAAACTTATGTCACACGTTTGGCCATGTTGACTGCAGCTGAAGAACAGACCCCCAAACCGAACTGACACATGGTCAAATGTCTTTAGTTTCTATGTAGAGTTACAGTACTTGTGTTATACAGATGCCATTCTAAATTGAAAGCCATAGGGAAATATTTGGACCATGAGGTATAGAAAAGCAGGTCACAACAAATCCCACATCCTTTGAATCCTTTGAAAGCTGCAAATTGTAATTGGATTAAGAGGGGTAGCCATGTTAATCTGACTTTAGCAGTAGAAAAGAGTAAGAGTCCAGTAGCACCTTAAAGACTAACAAAATTTGTGGTAGGGTAGTGGTTTAGACCATGTAACACCATGACCATCCCTTCTCTCTGCTTTGGAGCCACTTATTCTTTATCCAAACAAGCAGAAAATTAAGGTTCTTACCAAGAAACGTGTCAGCGAGGATGTTGGACTGGAGTGCCAAAGCAGTTCTGAATCCCTTGCTGTCAGGAGGGATGATTGTTGACTGGCAGACAAAAGCCCTCACAACATTGGAATAATATTCTGACTCTGCTACCATATCCCTTAGTGTAATATCAGTTATATTGTCAGCACAAAGTGCCATCTTTTCACCCTATGGAAGTTTAATGGGAAAAGAAGTGATAAGTATGTACTTGGCATGCAGGATTTTCTGGCACCATCTAAAACAGAGGTCATGGGCCTCCCACTGTGATTTACTGCTAATCTCCCAACAAATTAAGAAAAAATACCTGAAACATTAAGCTGTACTCCCAGGAAAGAACTGTTTCAATTTGTTTGCAAATTGTCACAGCCATATCCTCTTTCACACGTATTTTATCAGAAACAGTGGTAGGAAATGACATCTTTTGAGATCATTAGGACCACATGCTGCTTACTTGCAGGGTATAATGAACCACCTTGTAAATTAAATGCAGTTTGGGCTTTAGACAACGATATACTCCCTGACTGAAACTTACAGCAGAAATTTGGAAAATGGGAAGCATATCTTTAATGGAACATGCAGATCAAATGGCTGCAATATTTTACCATGCAGGAAACAAGTGGATTACAGACTTTACAGATCCTCTTGAATTCATTCAGAAGCACTTCCTTTAATACAGGATGACAATGCTCCATACTATTGGCAAATACTCAGCTGTTGCGCAGCATTTCAGAATAACAGCAATGACACATAATACAATTTAAGCAGGTCAACACAGAATATTCTCTGGTTTTGATTATCAGGTTGGAAATTGCAGTAGGAAAGGAATATTTCCCAAAAAATGCTTTTGTGCAATTATTCACCTTTTTGTCCTGTTTGGTACTATTGTTTTGCTTAAAGTGTTTCTGCTTCTTACTACTCTCCCCCTGTCTGGTGCTTTCTTCTTCTTCTTCTTCTTCTTCTTCTTCTTCTTGGATTAGTCATATGAACAGTCTTAGTCAGTCAAGGATCCAACAGAGTGAGAAGATATCTCAGCACTATGTTTCAGTTGAATTTGTGGATGTGATATTAGTGAGGATGAATGGGGGCAACTGAAAGTGAAGCCAATGCTTTCTGGTTCAATCATAATTATGATACCAGCCAATCAGGGGCTGTAGCTCAATTGTAGAGCATCTACTTTGCATCCAGAAGGTCTTGGGTTCAATTTCTGGAATCTCCAGTTAAAAGGAGCAGATAATAGATGATCTGTAAAACCTCTACCTGAGACCCTGGAGAGCTGCTGCCAATCTGAATAGACGATACTGAATGTGATAAATCAATGGCCTGATTCAGTATAAGGCAGCTTCACCCATGTGCATGCACATGAACACATGGTTAATACATACAGAATACAGCTCTCCCCAGGTGGCGGCTGTCGGGATTGAGCTTCCATCATCTGCCCTGAAGCACAGACCAATGTGGAAGCCACGTTGGCACACAGCCGTGAACACCCCACAGTGAGAGGAGCGAGCAGATGAAGCATTGCTGTTTTAAAGAACTTTCCAAATGAGTAAATTTGTTTCCTGATTAAAGAAGATCTGAACTAAGAGATTAATTTGAGAAATTGAGAATTGAGACCTGCGCAGCCGGACTGTGGGAGGAAGGAGGGTGGAAGGTTGAAAGTTTCCCCCCCTCATGAAAAAATGGCTTTTGCTCTAATTAGAGAGGGAGTAACAGCGTCTGTCTTCCTGGCTAGGAAGAGATACAGTTGCAATGAGAGTCCTCTCTGATACTATGGCTTTTCTGAGAGGTCCAGTTTGATATACAAGCAAAAGACATAAAGTGGCTCAAATTTCCAAAGTCATTTTGCCCAAAGAAGATTATAACAACATGCTTTATTTTCTCTGTCTTTGAGAATCACGGTTCGTTGGAGGGGGAAGTGACGTGGATCTTTTTTTTTTTACTTCCAGCATGACGTGAAGCTTGCCTAATTTGGATTAACTCTGTTATGTCAGAGTTAATGATTAGAGGACTGGAAGGCAAAAGAGGCTTTGTTCATATCTGTAATAGATTTGGAATGTCATTCTTATCTGCAGAAGTGATTTCCAGACTGTGCCTCCAAGAAAGTTGGCTGTAAGTCTAAATCTGTTTACTTGTTAAATATTGGTCTGGGAAGAAAAAAGAGGGGGACTATTTTAGCATTGCGTTTGAAAAAGGTATTACTAGAGATAATACATCAAGATCAAGCAGGCTTCCTGCCAAAGAGACAATTGAAAAATTATGTGAGAATAATTGTAAATATTTTGGAATATTATGAAGCACATCTGGAAAAACAAATGGCATTATTTTTTTAATGCAGAGAAAGCTTTTGACAATGTTAGTTGGAACTTTATTATTCAGCAACTATGAGAGATTGATGCTGGAGAAGAGTTTATAGATGATTCAAGCAATTTACACTCAACAAAGCGCCAAAGTGAGAATCAATGGAGATTTAACGAAAGAAATAGCAATTGAGAAGGGAATGAGACAAGAATGTCCATATCACCGTTATTATTTATCCTCACTTTGGAAGTATTAAATAACCTGATCAGAGAAGACAAAAGTATTAGAGGAACAACAATACGTGGAGAGAAATATAAAGTACAAGTCTTTGCAGATGACTTAGTTTTTATTTTAGAAGATCCCAACACTATATACAATCTGATGAAGAACTTAATGGAATTTGGAGAGATGGTGGGAATGAAAGTGAATAGACAAAAGACAAAGATGATCACAAAGAATATAACACAACCTATAAGAACCTAAGAGAAGCCAATGTTGGATCAGGCCAATGGTCCATCTAGTCCAACACTCTGTCACACAGTGGCCAAAAATAACAGGTGCCATCAGGAGGTCCACCAGTGGGGCCAGGACACTAGAAGGCCTCCCACTGTTGCCCCCCCTCCAGGCACCAAGAATACAGTACATCACTTGCCCCAGACTGAGAGTTCCTATCTATAAAAGAGCTGGTGGGGAAAACAGGATTTAAATTAGAGCGTAAAGTGAAATACTTAGGTATTACCTTGACAAATAAATGTAGTGATGGAAGATAATTATATGAAACTATTTAAAGAAATCCAAAAAGATTTGGATAAATGGAATAACTTGCAGTTGTCATTTATGGGAAAAATAGCTGCAATTAAAATGAATATACTTCCTAGACTTATTTTTCTTTTCCAAACTATTCCAATTTTACTGAAATAATCATACCTCCAGGAACTGAACAAAATAATAATGATGTTTATATGGCAAGGGAAGAAACCTAAAATAAAATTGAAGGCATTACAGGACTTTAAACAGAATGCAGGCTTTGATCTTCCTGACTGGGGAACATATTATAAAGCTTGTGTACTGACATGGATTAAAGAATGGATAAGAATTGAAAATACGAGACTGTTAAAATTGGAGGGACATGATTTAAAGCTAGGAGGGCATGCCTGTCTCTGGTATCAAAAAGCAGATAATCATAAATATTTAAAAAAACATTTGGTGAGGAAAGCATTGCTGTTAGTATGGGAAAGAATCAGGCATAAAATATATGCAAAGATTCCAAAATGAGTCTTTCCAGTGGAAGCATTTATTCAACCTATATTATTGGAGAAGAAAAAAGTACTTAGATATGAAGATCTATTAGGAAAGGAAGATAGGTTGAAGTTCATAGAAGAACTAGAGGAATAAGATATATATTTGGATTGGTGGACAAGAGTACAGCTAGAATCTAGATATGCTAAAGATAAATCTCAAGGGTTCTTTGTAGAACCATTGGAGTTTGGCACACTTTTATATGAAACAAATGATACATTGATTAAGAAATTTTGTGTATTTGTTACAGATAAAGATGGAGGATGAGGTGATTAAAGAATGAAAGTTAAAATGGGCCCAAAATTTTGGTTATAATATTGATCTTGACCATTGGTTGTAAATATGGAAAACAAATGTTAAAATAACAAAATCGGTTCCCTTTAAAGAAAATTTATACTAAATGTTTTATAGGTGGCATATAACGCCAGAGAAATTGGCCAGAATGTATCCTGGAATGTCTGATAAATGCTGGAAATGTAAGATACAGGTGGGAAGCTATTTTCATGTTTGGTGGAAGTGTAAAGAGGTGATGTTATATTGGAGAAGGGTTCAAAAATATTACAAAAATATGTTTAATACCACTACCATTTAAACCTGAAATGTCCCTGCTTAATATTATGCCTGATGTAAAAGATAAGAATGCTAAATATCTAATTATACATAGAGTCACAGCAGCAAGAACTCTTTATGCTAAGTACTGGAAGAAATCAGAGATACCAACAAAAAATGAACTTCTGCCAAAAATCTTTGAAACAGCAAAAATGGATGTACTGTTAAACTTGTTGAAAGACAGAAGTAATAAAAAGGTGAGAGACAATTGGACACTATTTTATGACTGGGTGGAAAGAAACTTTGAAGACCAAGAACAATGAACATATATAATATAAATTTGGAGAAACTCCAATTTGAACTATATAGAATTTGACTCTTTTCAGGAATCATAACAGAACATTTTAGCGATTTTATTTACACTAGTTTTAGTAATTACATAAAAGAAAGAGAGCTGGAAACAAAGAATTATTACTGAAAGTTGTAACAGCTATCATACAAACTTCATAGAATTTCCCTTTATGTCTTATCCCATACCCTGTACCCTTCCTGTCTTATAATATGTTAAAACCTAGTAAACATTTAATTATATTTAAAAAAAAACTGCAAAAAAAGGGGAAACAATTATTACCACCAAAAAAAACCCTCATGAGTTGTTTGGGCTGATCTTAAACTTTAATTACAGTTGGTGAAATCTATGTTTTTTAATATATTATATATTATAATTATTTTCCAATACAAAAGTTACAATAAATTTACTTTTAAAAATGGATTAGATATCTTCAAAGCATCTCAGTAAACATTAACAGTGCTATTCTGCAACCAATACATGCAAGGCTACTACAGTGAATTTAGTTTTACAATATCTTCATGATAATAATAAGCAGTAAATCTAATCAGAGAGTACAAATCCTTGATTTTCTCAAACCACTGCCAGACTGTAGAAGTATTTACCTTCCAATGCCTCACTGTAATAATTCTTTTTTTTTTAAGAATAGCAACATAGTTCATTAACAACATCTTTGGCATGAATGGAACAACAGTACCTAAACTTTCCTTAACTGCATGAACTGCTCAGTTTGCATGTATGTGCTCGGTTTGTCCATAGGCACTTTCACATTCACCAACTAATACTTCTGTGGTGCTCTTTGGTGTATGCAGAGAACCCTAAAAAATTACAGGGACCAGGAAAGGAACAGACAGAGGAGAATACTTCTGGCCTAAGACCCAAACAGAGAAATGAGGTGGCATGGGTCCTGACAAATCATCAGGGACGGCCAGGGCTTTTTTTGTAGAAAAAGCCCAGCAGGAACCCATTAGCATAATAGGCCACACCCAACAACAGGAACTCATTAGCATATTAGGCCACACCCCCATGTTACCAGAAGTGTGGTCATCCAGCCACACCCACCTTTTGCTTCTTATTCTGTTTACTTTGTTGTCAAAACCCTGAGCTTTTTTTGTAGCAGGAACTTCTTTGCATGTTAGACCACACACCCCTAATGTAGCCAATCCTAATGAATTTCTGCTGTTAGGTGTGGCCTATTATGCTAATGAGTTTCTGCTGGGCGTGGCCAACTCGGGGGCCAGCCGAAACTCCGTTCCTGTGCCTTCCTGCCCAAAAATAGCCCTGGGGACGGCATACATACAACCTGTGTGGTGCCAGCTGCACTGGCTTCCAGTAGAATTCTGAATCAAGTTCAAGGTTTTGATGTTGACCTTTAAGGCCTTGAGCAGTCAGGGAGCAACGTATCCGGGGGACCATTTCCTCTGGCATTTATTTGTTTGTTTGTTCAACTTATATCCCGCCATTCCTGCAAGCAGGCTCAGGGCAGGTAAGAACAACAGAACACATCCAACAATTAAAACAAGTTATATAAGCAATAAACGTTAAAAACAGTTAAAACATGAAAATATCGGGCTAGTTAGCAGCAATTCATGGCTCTTGCAATGTTAAAAAAACAAGCAACAGAAACAGGAAACTCGCCAACTGGTATGTCCCCGGGAGAGCACTACATTCTTCGAATAGCAATTGGCTGCTGGTCCCCTGCCCTAAAGACGTCTGGCTGCCCTCAACCAGGGCCAGGGCTTTTTCAGTCCTGGCCCCAACCTGGTGGAACTCTCTGCCAAATACCACCAGGACTCTGTGTAGGATTGCCAAGTGCTTTTTGAGCCACAGCGGGGGACTCCCGGCTGGCGGCTGGAGTGCGTGCACGTCACCCAGAAGTGACGTGACAACGCCAGGCACACTGGGGGCAGAGCCACGACCATCTGAGGGAAAACCATAGAGTTTTCCCTCGGATGACCGTGGCCCTGCCCCCAGCGTGCCCGGCTTTGTCGCATCACTTCTGGGTGACGTGCATGTCAGGGTGGGGTTCCCCCCGGGGCCCGATCTGCCACCGACGAGGAACGGACCTCTGAGGCGGGGGTTTCCCCGCCCCCCGGGGGGACTTGGCAAGCCTAACTCTGTGGGATGTCATGCGATTCCACAGAGCCTGTAAGGCAGAGATGTTCCATCAGCTGTCTGGTTGAGGGCAGCAACAGTTTTCACTCTAGCTGGCACCCTCTTCTGCTCTCCAGATCAGTCATCCCTCTTCCTCCTCTGCCCATGAGGTAGCTGGGCAGTCCGGAATGGGGAGTGATCTCAGTTCACCATCTGGAGTATTAACTTTATTTATTGGTAATGTTCTATTTTAATTGTAGAGTTTTTATGTTTTTATTCACTGTTGTACGTCGCCCAGAGCCCTGCAGTAGTGGGGATGGGCGATTCAAATAATAACAACAACAACAACAGAAAACTCAGTGTGATGACAATACAACATGGGGTAAATGATTACCCCAGATGCTGGAGTTGGTGGCAGCCCCATGTCACACATGATCTTTAGGTCTGCCTTGGAAGGCCAACACTTACTTGGTTTCCACACAGGCTGATGTTGAAGAAATGGAAGAACTTTGTTCCTCTTGCTGTAAAGCTTGGTCCATTCATTACTGAGCCTACTCCATTTAGGTTGCTAAAATCATAGGTCAAAGTCTGATTGTCCTTGACGTAGGACAGCTTGCAATTGCTGAAGCATGCAGAATGGTCCTTAGAAAGGAGAACAATTGTACAGAAGTCACAAATAATCATTTTGGATAATAACATTTCACCAGCACGAAAATGGACATCCAATACAAAAGTCAGCACTCTCGGGGTGGGGGGGACAGCTAGGTTTCTAGTCCTTATGCACGCAAAGGTAAGATTCTGAAACGCAAAGGTAAGATTCTGAAAATACGAATTTGGAATGCAGCTTGCACAAAATTTATTTTGGATAATAACATTTCACCAGCACGAAAATGGACATCCAATACAAAAGTCAGCACTCTCGGGGTGGGGGGGACAGCTAGGTTTCTAGTCCTTATGCACGCAAAGGTAAGATTCTGAAAATACGAATTTGGAATGCAGCTTGCACAAAATTTATTAGAATTTGAAATTTGTTGTACATGCTTCTGAACATCATCTCCTCCCTTTCACTTGGTAAACAGTACTCAGTCATATTCAGCCCTGATCATGAACTGCTAAATCATGCCCAAGATTTATAATCTTCCCCAAACCTCTTCGGGCTGCTTGTATGGACCTGAAACTGTACACATTAGAAACTAAACAGTCTTGCGGGGATAAGGCACAATAAAAAACAGACAGCTTGTTTGTTCAAAGGACTAGACATAGTCACAGATAATAGGTCTGTGAGTGGCCATAGCCATATTGTACTACAGATTATCAGATGATGGAAGCAAAAAACAATTGACAGGTCTTTCCACCCTGTTCTACTTCTAAGCTTTTCAGCAGCTTTTGGCTGGTTGTTGCTGTAAGTGGACTAGATGGACCCTTACACTACTCTTCTCTTTATGCCTGATTTCAGTCAAAACTACCCATAGCTGGGCTACCTTGGTACTTTGGCTGCCAGGTCCACACGGCACACATGCCTCTTGGCCATATACTTGATAAATGGACAGGTAAGTGTTGGGTGGACACTCCTTGCATTGACTGGTTTCCTTTTCTATGTAGTGCCCAGCAGGGCAGGGGATGCAGGATGAGCCAGATTCTTCAGAACCAACAGCACAGGCCTGGCAGAAGGAGGCCACCCCATCGACTGTGTTGGTCACAGTTATCATGTAGATCCTTGCCGTGTCATAGATGAGCTTTCTGCTCTGGGAGGTGTGGGGAAAAACCAGCATAAAGTAAAACAGAGGTTCTACTGACACATGTTCTAAATGGATCATACAAAGCATAGCCTTTACTCCTGTATTATTGCAATATTCTTGCAGGACAACAGAACCCACCGGTTAGATTACTGGCCCCATTGATGAAAAACCATTAGCACACTGGATCTAGTGGGGTTGACAAAGGCCAACAATGCTAGTCTCAGAATATGAACCTCAGCAGCTCAGCAAATCTGCCTCTAATAGGGGCCAGAAAAAGGATCCTCTTTCATATTCCTATTCACCATGTAGCTGCTGCAATTCTAGTGTCTGCAGTGCTGCAGATGGAAGAAGGGAAGACTCCCTCCCTTCTCCCCTCCTGTCCCTCCCAAGTCTTCATTGGTGATGGTATTGGGAACTACTGTCTCAACCAAATCAGCAAAGAAGGAAAATGGCGAGGAGTTCTCCACCTTCTTCTCCCTGGCACCCCCCTTCCCCTACCCAACAAATTGCCAGGGAGCCTGGGAAACATCTGCCTTCACATTAAGTGTGCCTGCTGATCATCTCTACCCTTAGAAGCACTCCAGTTGTGCAAGATACATTCACAGATGCAACCAAGGGTAAGAAAATATTTCAGTGCACAACTGAAGAGCAGAGCCTCTCCACTGCCAGTACAGAGGGCTACAGCCTAGAGCTGTGAGACATTCCAGTTGATAGTCGGAATGCCACACACTGTGATGGAGCAAAAATGCCATTACTTACTTTGTGGGCTTGGTTTGTTCTCTGGAAAGCCCAAGTGAATGTATAAGAAGCATTTTTGGAGATAACGTATGTGTACAACTGCTTCTCCTTCATGCCACTCCAGGATTTCACCACATTGGTGAACTTCTTGTTGATATCCTGGAAGCAAAAGACATTGAACAACCGAACAATGTTGGTTAGCAGAATTGGCTTGTTAAATAAAGAAAGAAAGGAAATCTTTTCTTGGGGGGAGGAGAGCATGGAATCGCCCAGGTCTACCCCCCTTGGGTCACAAGGAGAAAACCATTTACTCATGAATCAGTGGAGAGAAATTCACCTTTGGTGGTCCTCCCCTTAACATCACCTTTATTTCCCCATATTATTCCCAGTCTGTGCTGGTGACAATCTTGAAGCTTCATGGCATGAACATTATAAGCTATCAGTGCACCTAATGTCAGTTCAATGTCCCTTTGAGGATAAGAAGGGTGAAAAACAGGAACGATATCTTGCACCTGCAGTGACCTCTTTATTTCAATAAAGACCTCTTTCTCACTTAAAAGAATATTAACAGAGTTAAGAATCTGCCTGACCTAGAAAGCTGAAACACAAAGTTCATTACTCTCTGATCAGGAGGAAGCATGACAATGGACCATCAGTGACTGTCTTCTCTTCTTCCCATGCTTTCTTATCACATAGGATTCTTCCCCTTCATCCTCAGAAGGAAAGGCAGACACTACCATTTATGGGCTCACTCATCTGCCAGCAATAGGACAACTGAGTGGCTTCTGACTCTGGGTCAGAGGGAGGGAGAGCTTTTCCTCTGCCCTCACACACTGATTTATGTGTGCAGAATAAAAATTTAGTTTGCTTTGAAGTTATGATGAACTGATGGTCATGTAATAATGCCCAGGTGGAAGGTGGAAATGCAGCATGCCAGATGTCAAACACGGTTAACATCTTGTCAGCCCTGATCACAACTTCACTCACCACTATGAAATACAGCGAACAATCTGCAGAGCAGATGGTGTCAAACACAAAGGTGATCCGTCCAAGTTCTGAGCCTGTCACCCCTCTGACAGAAGTTGGCAGCCTGTCCAGCGAAGAGGGAACAAAAGATTTACAATGATTTCAAAAGCTACTTGTCAGTTTACAACAACAAAAAAATGGGAGAGGGCAAACCATCTCCTACCAAACCAGTGCAGTCACATCTTACGTACCTGCTCTGAAACACGCCTCCCTTTCTAGAGTGGCATGGCTCAAGAGCCACATTAGGCAGTGCCCGGTTGGATCTTCCACTCCCTATAAGGTTCTCATTCAATGCCAAGTGCATGACACAGATAGTGCTGTGCTGTGTGTTCCCCCATTTGGGAAACATTAATGCAATCAACACACATGAGCCTTACTGGCTGCAATTCAGAGCTCTCCCTTTTGCACAACACATCAGAGTGGTCACTTATGACTTTAACCAGAGTTCCCATTCATTCCCTTCCAACATAGTTTGCCCACATGGATCCTTACCATGCAGGCCTCAAGATCCCAAACCTTCTTTATATATTTTTATCTTGTAGTGGCTAAGCATGAGACTATGAGACAGGCACAATGGGAAATACAGAAAAGAAATTAGAAATCTCACCCCCCAAAATTAAAAAACAAAACTGCTTCTTACTTAAATCCTGGTACGTGAAGGTTCAAAATGAGATAATCGTCATCTGTGCCTCCTGCCCCAGTTCGGATGTGATCATCAGCTACTTCCCAGCCTGAAAAAGGGAAATCCCATCTAAAAACTGGTAACGTGTCATTTTAAAAAATAAACAAAATCATGTAAAAATATCAGCCGCTATCCATCAACTGCAAACAATAACAAAAACAACTGTGATGTTATATTATGAAAATATGTTTAGACTACTATTCTGTAGTGAATCGTATTTCTTCATAACGTTTCAAAAATATATGCATACACACAACGGGAATTGCATATAATACTGTTTCACATAACAGCTTTTTCTAAGTGTGCTACATGAATACTATTAGTTTCATGAATACTATTAGTTTTCATGTCACTGAAAAGAGAGGAAAAACAGTTACATTAACCATCTTACATTACCACTAATTCTTGCATGAAAACTCCATAATGCCTACCGTAATGTTATAAATACTTACACAGTTCTTATAAAACATCTATTTCCTCTGAGTGTACAAGATCTGTGAATAATGAGTGTATAATGTATACAATGGCGGGTCTGGGCAGTATAAGCATTCTCTTTAAATGTGTGATCTCATTTTGCTACCTGTTAGTAATTAAGATAGTGTTTTTATGTAAAGGGAGTGGTTTGTTATGCATATCATGAGCACTGAAAGATCTGTTTCATTGAAGTGGGAAGAATGTTGTGTGTTAATTCACAGATTAGAATTGTGTAAGTATAACATTACGGTAGGCATTATGGAGTTTTTATGCAAGAATTAGTGATAATGTAAGATGGTTAATGTAATTGTTTTTCCTCTCTTTTCAGTGGTGTGTAAACTAATGGTATTCACGCAGTACACTTAGAAAAAGCTGTTATGTGAAACGGTATTATATGCAAATCCCGTTGTGTGTATGCGTATATTTTTTAATGTTAGGAAGAAATACAATTTACTACAGAATAGTAGTCTAAATATATTTTCATAATATAACATCACAGTTGTTTTCATTATTGTTTGCATCCTTCCCGTGATCTCTCTGTTGTTTCTACTATCCATCAACTACCTAACACAGTTTTGAGCCAATTTAGATCCATTCAGTTGGCCTAATCTAAATATCTAAATATTTAGTTGACCTAATCTAAATAGTGCAAAGCGCTCTACTTGGAGCTAACATTGAAGTGTGTTTGGAAGCAGCCCCTAGCGCAGAATGCTGCGGCTAGACTGCTGGTCGGGGCCAGCTACCAGGAGCATATGTCCCTGATACTACAGCAATTACACTGGCTACTAAGGGTGGGCATTCAGGTGTATCTGAGCAGGAAAAAAATATCCAAAAAATACTTTACTGGTATTTTTCTGGCATTTCTTAAGCCAAATATACATTAGGGAATCTCAATTGCTATGTGGTATTCCCGATCCACAACCCCCCCTTTCCCCCAGAAATATTCAAGAATGCTGAACAGGAATTGTTCTGCAGAATTGCCCTATGCCCTTTTCCTGCCTTTTGCTCTGGTTTCCAGGGCAACAGGAGGGAGGGGGGATGAGGCATCTCTCAGAAGCAAATGGAATAGTACCTCAGTGTGAGCTATAGTGTTGTTTGCCCAATCAGAGCCGCTTGCAAGTTTGTTTGGCTTCAGATGTTGAGTCCAACAACCCCGTTCCCCCCACCCCACAGCAGGTTTCCCAGGGAACAGGCGGGAGGCAAATAGGATTGCACACTAGGGGGAGCAGTGCTCTTTGCCCAATCACAAGAATTGTTTCATGGCTGGTTTTTCCCCCAAAAATTCTTCTGAGCATGGGCAAAGAGCTTAAAAGCTCTTTTTTGGGTCCAATATACCCAAGTCCAAAAAATACCCCCCCGAAAAATTATGCACACCCCTACTGTCTACCCATTTGCTCCCAAGGCCAATTCAAGACCTACATGTCTTGGGACTAGGTTATCTGAAGGACCATCTTTTCCCCTATGTTCCTTCCCGGGAATTAAGATGGCGGGAATATGCCCTCCTGACTGTCTCACCAATTAAAGATGCTAATTTGGTGGGTACATGAAAGGTGGCCTTTTCTATAGCAGCCCCACAATTATGGAACAACCTCACTAAGGAGGTGCATCTGTCTTCCTCATCGTGAATCTTCAGGAAGCAGTTGAAGACAGCTTTATTTAGGACTGCATTTTGATTGATTTAGCTTTTATTATTGGCAGTCCTACTAGTTGGAGTTTTTTAGCTGTGACTTTTATGGGTTCTGTAATAGTTGTTTTACTATGTTTTTATAATGTTTTATTTATATTGTAAGCCACCTTGATTTCCACAAGGGAGAAAGGCAACTAATAATTGTTTTAAATAAATAAAAAATAAATTCCAGTGATTTTTTTTTTTAATCACAGCCTAAAGAACTCATTTAAAATCAAAAAGAAAATGTTGGGCACAGGAAGGACACCAGACAATAACCCTGTAGCTGTCAGGCCTTATTTATAATTATAGTTACACTATAATTATTTTTACAGTGCCAGGGTTGTGGAATAGTATGGTATAGCTCAATTTTATTGTATCTTGGAAGTTAAGCAAGGTCGGTCAGTACTTGGATGGGAGAAAAATCAAGAAAGTCTCTGCAGAGGAAGGTAATGGCAAACCTGCTTCTCACTTACCTTGAAAGCCCCTTGCTGGGGTTGCCATGAGTCTGTTGCAACTTGACAGCATATGAATACATATACAGTGCCATCAATGTGAATTATGTTTCACAAAGTACAAGGCTTACTTAAGGCTGAACTTAAAAATAACACATTTGAAAACAATAAAGAAACAAAAATACAAGTCCTCTATTCCTGACAATATCTAGTCACAGAAGATAAAACATAGGGCCTTGGGCTTGGCAATCCTGTCACAGATGTTGTTGATTATGAGGAAATCACTGACTATTCCACTCACTGATCTGAAGCCCCATTTGGAAATCTGGTGAACCTGTTTCGAGAGAAAGGCCAGCTATGATTCTTGGCCCTGCAATTAAAGGCCACCAGCTGTGTCATGATAGTGTCTTGTCTCTCTGGATCCCCTGTGAGGTCATGACTGAGGGGTGGAGACTTGAAATGAGGAGTTTCCAACTCAGGGCTCCCTCTCTGACCCACCATGCCAGCTCACCATTCATTCCATCACATTTGGAGTTGCCAACATTAAAACATGAGGTCTTCATATTGCGAGGGAGCACATTCCACCACTTGTATTCTAATCCCAGAGCCGGTTCCGTCCCCGTACGGCAGGGTTTGCACTCTACAAGAAGAAATGAAGAAAAAAGGGATGTACAATCTAAGCCAGCTTCAAATAACAACATTTTAGTAGATAAGGCATTAAACAGTTAAGAATGAACAATTATCAGGTGATCTTCTACATCAAAAAGGAATGTAATGATTGCACCCTGACTTGGATGGCCTAGGCTAGCCCAATCTCATTAGATCTGGGAAGCTAAGCAGGGTCAAGCCTGGTTAGTACTTGGATTGGAGACCTCCAGGGAAGCCCAGGGTTGCTATGCAAAGGGAGGCAATGGCAACCCACATTTGTACACTTCTTGCTTTTGAAGATCCTATTGGGGGACATCTGGTAAGAGGGCATGGTGATCTAACATCCCCATGAAAGTGGAGACCCACCACAGTGGGAAATTATTAGCTGGAGGATGAATTCCAGCTGAAATCTCTCTGGATCAAAGAGAGAGCAAGTGATTAACCCCTTATGCTCATATCGGCAGCTCCTGAAAGGCAAGCTGCAAAAGTGGAGGCTTTTGTGCAGCTCTCCGAGAGTTCTGAGTGCTGGAGACCCGGGGAAACAGTGTTGCTCATCAACGGTGGCGAAGTCTTAAGAGGACGCTAAGATCAGCTGACCCTCATCCTTTCACCTTCAAAGGACTTAATTAACATTCCTGACCAAGATAGATTTTCTTCTACAACCTTCTTCTAATGACCTCTGACTTATTCACAGAAAGCTTAGTAAAAATATATGAAGTAATGAACATTTTTTAAACAGACAGAGGGACAGTGAAAACCTTTTTTCATACCAATGGCGAATCTGTGTTTGGATAATGTCTGCCAACTATGAAGATCGGAATGGATGAATGTGGACTCTGTGTTTGCTTTTAGATGGGATTTAATTGGAGACTCTTCAATAACAAAGTGGTGATGCAATGTTGCTGTGGAGATTTGACGTGATTGTGGTATCTAAACATCTGAAGATGTGTTCCCTGGTTTATCTAGCTAGCTGGCAAAGAAAGTTCTGCTTCAGGTTTTAAAGTGAGAGTTTTGCTTCAAGATTTAAAGTGACAATGTCTCAAGGCACAAGGAAGAGGACTGGCTCAGTGGATCCAACTTTTGATAAACCAGTTACATCTGAGTTGATACAAAAATTATTTATCAGTTGGGAAATAGGTTTGATGCCTTTGAGAAGAAACTGGAGGACAATTTTCTGAAGCTGAAAGGTGAAATGACTGAACACATTAAAAATTTGGACTGTTCCATAAAACAGATTTCTACAGAAGTTGACAAAGAGAATAATAAAGTGGAAACTTTACAGAGTAAAACGGAAGTATTGGACAGAGAGTTAGAAAGACATCAAGACAATCTGGCCCTATTAGAATTAAGAGAGAAGGAATTCTGCCTAAGACTTAGAGCTATTCCAGAGTTTTCAAGTGAAGATATTAGACAATGAATTACTGAAGCCTTAGCAAATTTTCTAGAGGTCAATAGAAAATATGGAAATGGAAATTGACAAGATTTAGAGAATAAATTCTAGATGTGCCACAATGGAAAAGGTTCCAAGGGACACTTTGGTGCATTTTGTTAGGAAGAAGACAAGAGATCACATCCTGCAACAACAGTTCAATACTAGATTGAGAATGTACAATGTAGATATCATTGTTATGAAATAAATTCGTACTAGAATTTTACGCAAGAGAAAAGTCTACTCCTCCCTAACTGATAAATTAAAACAGAAAAAGATTATATTCTGATGAGACAAGTTGGAGAGAGTGGGTCTTACTTTTAAACAACAGAGATTTAGATTGAATTCTGTAGAAAAAGCAGGAGATTTCTTGGAGAGATTTAAAAGAGACCTCAAAGACATGCAGTCAGAGACACCAGAAGACCCACAACACTTGCAACAAGATGTGTAAAAAGAGGATACACATCCTGAGGATACAACTAATGACACTTCAGAAATTAAAGCTTAAATATGTATTACAAATTTCTAACTTTGAATATAAATGGGGCCAATGCCCCCCAAGAGAAAAAAAATTCTATCATTTGAATAAGTTAAAATATGATATTATTTGTCTAGAAGAGACCCAGTGCAACAGCTGAATCCTGAAAGTCCTGTCACAATAGAGCATGACAGTAACCCAGAGGGCAAGAAGATGGTACAGGCCCTGAAGGAGACCATTATGGAAGCCTTCCATATTATGAAGAGAAAAGGCCAGATCCATCAGAATAGCACATCTAAGGAAATACGACAGGAATCGGACCTTAATGAGGGCTGGTTTGAACTCTAAGGGTGTGTTCAGACGGGGCGTTTCAGCCAGCATAAACTGTACCGGTTGGAACCGGTGCAGTTTATGCCGGCTGAAACGCGATCACACTTACCTCCCTCACAGCGCAGCCCATCGCTGTATGCCCGTTCACATGCTGCGGGCGTCGGCTTTTTTTTTTTTTAACTCAGTTTGAGCATGCGCATAGGCAGCCATCCACAGAATGGCAATCTTTGCGCATGCTCAAAACACCCCATATTACAGTTAAAGTTTAAAGGTAAGGACTTGCCTTTAAAGTTTAAAGCCCAAACTGGCCTCCCTGAAGTCCCAGACTCCTCCGAAATGTTAAACTAAGGGCCTTTTCTTTTTTTAAAAAACGCCGGGGCGAAGCTTCGCCCAAGCGCATATCAGCAACCTAAAAAAAAATGGCGGGCGAAAATCGGAAGCCTCGGGCTTCCGAACGGAAGTGGCTAGACACCGGTGGAGAGTGATCAGACGGGGGTAAACCGATTACAACCACTGTACTCAGGATACCACCACTTGGGGACCTAGTGGCAGAGTACAATAGTTTAAAGGGCTTTGCAACTGTTAGGGACGGAAGGCAGATGTTCTACGTGTGAACGCCGGTAAGTTCACCGATTGCAACCGGCACCTATTCCGTTGCAAATGCCCCATCTGAACGCACCCTAAAAGTAGAAAGGGCCCTGGGAATAGAAGTATATAGATGAATAAGTAACATTTTGGTCTGGGATGAGAAATTACCTATTATTTGATTGACCTAACTCTCAAAATAATAACAGTAATTTAGTAGAATTCTCTAGATGTATTTTTAAATAATCAATGTATTGAAAGTTGTTTTTAAAAATGTATAAGAAAATATGTTCCTTTTTAACTTTTATTTTTCCTTTCCTCTCATCTCTTAATCTCATTTTGGCCTCTTCTATTTTGGTTTATATTTTGAAGGTAATATAGTTGTTTCTTTCTGTCTGTTGAAATTCATCTATGCAGTTTCAGTGATAACATCCTCTAGTCATTAAGGTCTCCTATTGTTGCATATTAGCAACCCAGAATAGTTGCCAGAGAGTTAATTTGATTTGATGACTATTGCTAGCTATCTTCAGGCTGAAAAGTTATACTGGGGTTGGGTATTTTTTAGATTTAACAAACTGTAATCAGATATTAAGGTTCTATTGTGTTACTTATAACAAAATATAAAGACATAGTTAATTTTATATGGGCATCAAGAAAAGCCAAGGCCTGTATATTCAGCCCATTGGAGGAGCGTGTGCAATGTCTGAAGGCCCCACTCTGTTGTTGTGTCCTTTTTCAGAAGTATATTGCCAGAAAGATTTGGCTAAACATGGATTCTGATTGGTTCATGTTGAGGTTCAGTTGTTTTAATTTAATTTATGTATTCAATTTGTGAATCATCTATTCCCTGCAATGTAAGGCTCTAGGAGATGTACAACCGTTAAAAACAAAAGCCTGGCCTCTTATCAATTTTTGGCTCAAATTAAATTATTCTCCCCAAGGATTAACACCTTTAATCCTTCAGGATTGCTTTTGACCCTCCTGGTTTATATTCTTCTTCTCTTAATCTGAGACCTTTAATTTGCACATCCACTCTAATCACATAATTTAGAACCTCAAGGACAAAAATGAACAATAGAGGTGAAAGAGGGCATCCTTGTCTAGTTCCTTTTTGTATCTCAAAATTTTGTGATAAATCTCCATTAATAAGGACCTTAGCTTGTTGTTTAGTATAAATTGCTTTAATCATTGTATAAAATTCGATACCAGTTTGAGATTTTAAAAGTAGCTCAAACATAAAGTTCCAACTGACATTATCAAAAGCTTTTTCTGCATCTAAAAAGATTAAGGCCATTTGTTTTTCTGGGTGGGCTTCATAATATGCTATAACATTCAGTATCATTCTTACATTATTATGAAAAAATAACAGAAATAGATAAGATATTGATGTATGCTGATGAGAAACTCATTAAGAAAAATGTGCTACTTTTAGATAACAAGACCCAAGATGAACTTGTCAAAAATGTTATGATAAAGTGGGCACAAAATTTGGGTCATAATATTGAGCTGGACCAGTGGTCACAGGGTTGGGGGGGGGGGGGAATTAGAAATTACTAAAACAATTTCATATACAAAAAATATTTATAAAATGTTTTATAGATAGCATATTATACCTGATAAACTGGCAAAAATTTATCCCAATTGTTCAGATGTATGTTGAAAATGTCAAAATAACGTTGGATCTTTTTACCATATGTGGTGGTTATGTCATAAAAAAAAAATATTGGGTTTGGATTCATGAAATTTTACAAAAAATGTTAAAATGTTCTGTATCCTTTGTTCCAGAAATATTTTTGTTGAATATCTTACCTGAATACTGTAAAAAATATGACTCTTATCTTATACTACATGTGACTACAATTGCTAGAATACTTTATGCTAAATATTGGAGAAGAACAGAATCACCCTCGAGAGAAGAAATTTTAAGTAAAATTTTGGAAACGGAGGAGATGGACAAACTAACTCTAACTTTGAAAGGACAACCAGAATCTACATTTGATAATACATGGTCAAGATTTTATAGGTGGTTTGAAGACTATAATAAATAAACCATACGAACAATTAAAACTTTCTAAGGACACACAAAATACAATTTTGAGATATTTGCAAGAGATATACATAATGATACAAGGTGAAATATATAAACATGCGATAAATTAGACATGAGTTTGTTAAACAAGGAATTGTAAGAATAATTTCCTTCTTTTATGTTAGTCTTGTCTTTAAACATAAAAAAGTGCAGGGGGGGGGGGGGAGAAAAAGGAATTGCATTAAGTCCTGCAGGGCCCTGATGGTATTTCCCAGATAGTTTTTTCCAGAGCTAGGGCCAAAAAAGCTCTGGCTCTGGTTGAAGACAGCTGGATATCTTCAGAGCCAGGGATCACCAGTAGATTATTCTCAGAAGAACATAACACTCTCCTGGGGACATACCATACCAGAGGAAGCATTCCCATCAACTGGAATTTGCCCCTCTGCCATTCTGCATTCTTTATGACTCTCATTTTGTTGGTTTAATAGTGGTCTTGATGTAGTGAAATGTGTGCCGGGTTGTATGAAATTATCAAATTGTTGTATTGTTGGTCCCGTTTAAGAAACTATATAGGAAATTTTTTGGGGGAAGATACGTTAAGATAGCATAAACTGCAACTTTCTTTGTTGGGGGGATATCTGTGATTAAGATTAATGTATTATCTAGAATGCTGTTTTTGTTCCAGACAATACCGGTTTTAAAAACTGACGTACCATTTAAGCAATGGCAAAAGGATATAAGTTCATATGGCAGGAGGAAAAAACCAAGAGTGAAAGATAAGACATTACAAGATGTGAAGGAAACAGGAGGAATGGGATTACCTGATTTGAAATTACATTTTGCTGCTTGTTGTTTAATGTGGATGAAAGACTGGAGCTGGTGGTGGTTGAGAAACAAAAGGCTCTTGGAGTTGGAAGGACATGATCTGATATTCATGTAACATGCATATTTGTGGTATGACAAAGTTAATGTGGATTTTAAAAATCATCATATTAGAAGTGCCATTCTGAGTGTATGGAATAAATAGAAACCTAGACTGTGGCCCTTTTCAGACAGCCTATGTCAGGGGTGGCTAATCTGTGACTCGGGAGTCGCATGCAGCTCTTTCACACATATTGTGTGGCTCCTGGCAGGGCGGCTGGGGAAGCGAAGGGGAGGCATGCCTCCCCGATTGGCCTTCTCTTCCTCAGCCAATGTTCCCCTCCCTTTGTAGGCTTGAGGTGGGGGGGGGGGGAGAGAAAGAAAGCAACTTTAACTTTAAATGCATTCTCAAAGCACCCCCCCAGCCTGTTTGAAGAAGGCATTTGTCTCTTTAAATCCATTCTCCAAGCCAAGCCAGCTGGCCGGGGGGGGGCGCCTTGGAAGACACATTTAAAGTTAAAGATGCTATCTTTCCACTTCTCCCTCCCTCCTGCCTCCCATCTATTTGCTTTCTTTCCACTTTATTTCTTTCTCTCTTTCTCCCCTCCCTCCCCATCTAAAGTTAAATGTGTTCTCTAAGCCCTGCCATACTGCCCAGCTGGCTTGGCTCAGAAAAGGCATTTGTCTCCTTAAATCCCTTCTCCAAGCCAAGCCAGCACAGCAGCGTGGGGCTTGGAGAACATATTTTAAGTTAAAGGTGTTCTCCAAGCCCCACACTGTGGCCCCACCCACCAGCTTGGAGAAGGCATTTGTCTCTCTAAATCCCTTCTCCAAGCCAAGCCAGCTGGTGTGGGGACATGGGGGGGGGGTTGGAGAATACATTTAAAGTTAAAGTTATGTTCCTTCCACCTCTCCCTTTCCTCCTCCCCATTTATTTGCTTTCTTTCCACCTCTCTCTTTCTCTCTTTTCCCCTTACCCATCTATTTGCTTTCTTTCCACCTTTCTTTTCTCCTTTCCTTCTCTTCCTCTCTTCCTCCCGCTACATCTAATTGCGTTCTTTCTTTCTTTCTTTCTCTTTCTTTCTTTCTTTCTCTCTCTCTCTCTTCCTTCCTTCCTCCCCCTCCCTCCCCCATATATTTGCTTTCTTTGTTTTTGTTTCTATTTCTCTCACTCCTTCTTTCTTTCTACCTCTTTCATTCTTTCCACCTTTCTCGTTCTCTTCCTTACTTCCGTCCTTCCTCCCCATCTATTTGTTTTCATTGTTTTTTCTTCTTTCTCTCTCTCTTTCTCTCTCACCCTTCCTTCCTCTCCCATCTATTTGCTTTCTTTGTTTGTCTCTCTCTTTTAGGCAAAGAAATATCATTGGACAAATAACATATCTGTTTTCATCCCTTTTGTTTTTATTTTTGGCAGTCATTTAATGTTAATAAACAGAAAATTTGCATATTTTTCAATAAAAACATGTGTAATACTTGTTCATGTCTTGCGACTCTCATTCATCTGACAATTATTCTACGTGGCTCTTACGTTAAGCAAGTTTGGCCACCCCTGGACTTACTAACAGTCTTTTCCTGTCATTTCAAACAGATCTGTTTTAGAAACCAGCTGCTAACAGAATATATTTACCTGTTCACACAAACTTACTTGTGTCCCATTAGCAGAGCATGGCTGTTATAAATACTACAAAACTACAATGAAAAAAGGGAGGGGTACTACATTTAGGGAGAAAGAAAAGATAACCACTACTGACTAAAAACCCAAGAGAGGAGATCCTCAAATTCCTTACATACAATGCCATCTCTTGAAATGCTACATTTTATGAACTTAGTCAGACTTGCTTTTATACCGTTTAAATCTTAAATTTGTTGTAAAGAGACCCCTCAGCATCTCAATATTAAAAACATTATTATCAAAGACACAATTCAGAGTCCTTCAATCCTCATTTTTTCTTATCTTGTCTCTTCCGCAGTTTATAAGGACTTTTAGGAGCCGCTGCCCCCTTCTCAGAGAGTCCTCTCCAGAAGACCCCGAGTCCAGCTCGCCAATGGACTTACTGTCCTTTTCCTCTTTATCCACCTCCTCGGGCTCACCCTGCTGGATTCTCAAAAAGTCCCGAGCTTTGGAAGCAGAGTCAATCTTTTCTTTTTTATCCTGAAGTTTGAAGGTTACACCCTCTGGATATAACCACCTGTAGCTGATTGCATTGGTTTGAAGAAAAATAATTAAATCTTTGTATTTCTTTCTCCGTTGTCTTATTTCAAATGGGATATCTTTCAGTATTCGAATGGTACTGTCCCCAATTTTCAAGGCTGCCCCCGCCATCGCTCTTAGGATACAATCCCTCACATATCTCTTCGAGAATCTCATTACAATTTCCCCAGGCAGACTCTTCTTCTTTATGTATATGGAGTAGGCCCTGTAGACCACATCCATTTCGCTCATAAGATAGTCCGCCTTCAAATCTGTCACTGGGGCCAATGCTTCACTCATCGTTTGCTTTAGATTCTCTCCTTTAATCTCTGGAACACCTTGGAAACGAAGGACCAGATTTGCCTTCTCCATTTGTAATTGTAAAAGCTGTTCTTCTGTTGAGATTTGCTTTTTTTCCAATTTTTGCACCTTTTTCTTCACCCTTTGAGCAGTTGCGTCAACTTCTTATAAGTTTATGCGCATGGGAGGGGCCCCTCCCCCGCTCACTTTACTCTCTGGTCTGTGGGGTGGGGGGGGCTTTCTTTTAGCTTAGCAAAACCGCTCTATTCCGACTCATGTTCATATTTGGTCATCCGACCACGCTTTGCCTTCGGATTTAGCAGTTCGATCTCCAACGCTTGTCCCAGTCAGCGCCACTAATTCCATACCGACACTCGGCAGAAGGACCACGGGGACGGAGAAGCGCCTTGATTTCCCAGCATCGCGCTGGCAAAGAGGTGACCTCTCAAGAGTCCCTTGGCCAGGAGCCTTTCACCAGGCTCCTGGGGGGGTATGATGCCTCGCCCCCCCCTTTCTGCCAGTGCGCAGCTTCACCCCTGGGAGGTCCAGGAGGTGTGACTGCTCAGCGTGCCACCATAGACCGGAAGTCGCAATGTTGGTATTTCTCATAAGATCTCCACTCAGTATGATTCTTGCTGATTGTGTTATATATATTGCTTTTACCATATTGTAAAAATGTTCTCCACATTTCCAGGCCAGCAGTTGTTCCAACATAAAAGCCCAATTAAGACTGTCAAAGGCCTTTTCTGCATCCAAAAATAATAATGCCATTTGTTTTTCAGGATGTGCTTCAAAATACTCCAATACATTCAAAATAGTTCTTACATTGTTTCTCATTTGTCTCTTTGGCAAAAATTCCACTTGATCTTGAGGGATTATTTTAATCAAGACCTTTTTCAATCTATTTGCCACAACAGAAGCATATATTTTGTAGTCTACATTAAGAAGAGATACTGGCCTATAGTTTTTGATTTCACTTCCATTTGTATCCACTTTATGTATTAACGTAATCAGTGCTTGATTCCATGAATCTGGTAATTTATTTTGTTCACATATACTTTGTATGGTGTCCTTCAAAGGTTTGGTCTTCAAATATCTGGTAAAATTCAGTGGGTAAGCCATTTTCTTCTTCTGTTTTTTTATGGCTTCTATTATTTCTGAAAAAGACATTGGTTCGTTTAACATTTTCCTTTGGTCTTCTGTAAATTCCTTTTTATTATGTTTTTGTAAGAAGTCTCTGATCTGTTCTTGATTGGAGTTTGTTTTTAAATATAGGTTGCTATAAAACCCGTCTGCAATCTCCTTTATTTCTTTAAGAGTATTTTTCTCTTTACCTTTTTCATTTTTTAGTAATTTTATGTTTCTTTTCAGCTTGTTTTCATAATTTATATGCTAACCATCTAGTAGGTTTATTTGCATTTTCAAAATAGTTTTGTTTTGCATACATAATTTTCTTTGCTATTTCTAGTGTTAACAGACAGTTAAGTTGATGTTGTAGGTTTTTAATTTTTATTCTCCTCTGTTCTGTTACCGGTTCAGAATGCATCTTTTATTCCTTTTGTTTAATTTGCTCGTCAATTTGGCTAAATTTCTGCTTTCTTTTCCTCTGGGCATGCGTGGTTGGGGTTCCTGCACATGCCCGAGGTGCTGGTGCAAAAATCCCTTTTGAGCTTTCTATGATACTGATAGGTTCAGTGCAGGTGCACTAAACCCATGGGTGTGAAACACAGATACCATGTTGAAGATCTCCATGATGTGGTAAGGGAGAAAAAAGAAATATTCAAGAAATGGAGGCAAGGACATTCCTCTAAAGAAGAATATCTGTGGGTTGCTAGGCACTATAAGTCAGCCATCAGACAAGCCAAAGCTCACAGTGAGCTAAAACTGGCCAGGGAGGCTCACTACAACAAGAAAATCTTCAGATATGTGAGGAGCAAACACAGGATAAAAGAGAAAATGGGCCCACTGTTGGGTGAAAGTGGAGAAACTTTGATAGAGGACAGAGAGAAAGCAGAAAGGCTTAATGCCTATTTTGCCTCAGTCTTTTACCTGAAGTAGAGAACAGACTCATCTAGAGATGGTAGTAGGCAAGGCACGGCATCCGGGCTGCTTGTTGACATGGACAGAGAGGTAGTTGAGAAGCACCTGGCTGCATTGAATGAGTACAAATCCCTCAGGCCAGATGGTTTGCAACCAAGAGTGCTCAAAGAACTTTTTAGAGAGCTTGCAGAGCCTTTGTCCATCATCTTCCACACCTCTTGGAGTACAGGAGATGTGCCACAAGACTGGAGGAGGGCAGATGTTATCCAAATTTTCAAAAAAGGGAGGAGGGATGACCCAGGAAACTACAGGCCAGTCAGCCTGACCTCTGTCCCAGGGAAGATATTGGAGCAGAGTCCAGTATCTAACTAAGCACTTAGTTAATTTCCATGTTATTTTAAACTTTTAGTCTATGATAAACAGCTCAAGCCTTTCAAAGCCTCATGATTGTGACTACACAGATATGATATGGTGCATTTCTAGTGGTGTGTATAAGTAATACCATTAATACAGTGCAATCATAAACAGAGTTACACCCTTCTATATCAACTGACAACAATGGGCATAACTCTGTTTAGGTTGGCATTTTCAATGTGACAAAGATCACAATTAGTCTTGTTACACTAACTGGAGGAAAACAGCCAGTCATAGTTTCCCCCCCATGGTTAGAATTCCCCATAAAAGATTTTCCCATTCGGGATGATCCGATAGAGACTGAATTTCCCACAAAATGCAGTCAGACCAAATGTGTCTCCAAAAAACTCCCCTCCCCTGCTTGAATACCTCCCCTTTCTTACCTTTTGTGATAGTTCCCCACAGGGTTGCCAGCCCCCAGGTATGAGTGGGGGATCCCCCAATCTCGGGGGCTTCTCCCTGCTGCAGACCAGCTGTCTGACAGGGGAAACTCTGTCCCTAAACAGGGACGTCACCATGCAATGTCCCTGACACGATGACATTACCCAGAAGCGATGTCATCGTGTCAGGGGTGTTATGTGGAAACAGTCTGATATTTGGGTAAAACTCTATGGTTTGAGGGAGAGTTTCACCCAAAAACTAGAGCGTTGCCCCCGACATCGCCATCATGGTGACGTCACTTCTGGGTGACATCATGATGTCTCATGACATCACTGCCCACCCCCAGAAACCCCCCCTAAATTCCCTGCTGGATTGATGAGGGGACCTGGCAACCTTAGTTCCCCAGGAACAGGAAAAACCCATTCCTCCCTTTCAAGTTTCAATCAATCCAATTGCCTGTCTGAAGTACCTACCTCACACACTTCCCTTTTTTCCAAGCCTGGAAAGAAAAGCATCTATTATTTTTGGACATGGCTACCTGCCCTATAATTGGGGATGTATGTGGGATTAAAGGTGGGTCTAGAAAGGTTAAAGACCACTGGATTAAGCTAATGTAGTGAGATAATATCCTGCTATGCACTATTCAACTAGTGCCAGCTAATTTGGGGTGTGGGCTGGGGAAAACACCACATAAAGTCAGTACAACATACCCTGCATGTTACAAGAAAAGACTGGAAGATACACAGTGCAGCAGCTTCAAGTCTCTCTTAGCATCGGGGTCTACCCCCACATTCCCCAGGCACCAAAGCTGAAGTCATTCGTTCTTCTGTACCCCCTCTTCTTCAACTTATCTGAAAATTCTAGTCTGTAGCAATTTTATCAGGCATGAACAGCAAAAAAAATGGAACACGCGAACAAAATCATTTCTAAAAAATAGTACAAGTGACTGCTTTTGTAAAATGAACTAAAGGAGATGGCCCAATCATTTCTTTTCAAAGAGTAAGTGAAAAGTGTCACTGTGGTTATAATAGAGGTAGCATTGCATTTGGGAATAGATAGGTAGTACTTTGGTTCTCCACCTGTCTTTGGTCAAGCAGGTTTTTGAAAACCATTTGCAAGGGTCCACCTGTAAACATGCTGGGCAAATAGGCCTTCTATCACACCATCCTTAAACTACTCAATAAAACCTAACCAACTGCCACAACAGAGTTTTGGTAACAATAAACTCTCATACCCCATGTTCCATCAGAAAACATGTCCTGAGGGCAAGGAGTGCAGAAGGAGGAGCCGTTGTTGTTGTAGAAGCCTGGGTTGCAAGGGGGACACTCCTTCCTCTCTCCAGAAGGAGGCAGTGTCACAGCTCCAGGAAGGTCCTCCCTACAGATCTTGGACTCCACCCATTTGTACATGAGCTGAGTCTAAAACAAATGAGGCACAAAATAAAAATAATTAAGCTATCACTAGGCCTGATGTTTAAACAAGTGCCTATCACCTATTAGGCAGGTACAGGAAGGTTGGAGAACAGCAAGAGAGAACAGAAGGAGTGCTACCAAAAGGTAAAGGGGGTGGGGGGGGGAAGGCAGATCTTACAGTCACAAATGAAATCTTGCACAAATAAGACTTGGAAAGATGGTAGCAGTTAACCAGTAAATGACAAATGAACAGTGGTAAAAAAAAATGCAATAATAAATTTTTAAAAATTAGTATTTTCTGCTGTCTAATGGCACCTGAAGTGGGCTTCTTCAGCCTCACTAAGAGCCATATCAGATATAGCAGTGGATCCTGCAGATTTTACTCTTTTTGTAGATTTTACTCTTTTTGCAGATTTTACTCTTTTGCAGATTTTACTCTTTTTGCAGATTTTACTCTTTTGCAGATTTTACTCTTTTTGCAGATTTTACTCTTTTGCCTACACTGAAGATGTTCTCTTTAAGAGTCTTCCCTCAGGAGAAGGATCCTACCACTGGAGAAAAGCACTTTGCTAGCAGAACAGATCCACTGGATTGAACCCCAATTCTTTAAATTCAAATTGTCTGATTGCTTCAGAACTGGTTTACAAACATCCTTTCTCTTATCAAGTGAGCTACAACATTGTTACTATCTTAAAGGATCGCTGCTGGGTAATAGATATGATAGAAATCAATCCAGGCCTCTTTTTGTAGAAAACGCCCAGCAGGAACTCATTAGCATAACAGGCCACACCCAACAGCAGAAACTCATTAGCATATTAGGCCACAGCCCCATGTTACCAGAAGTGTGGTCATCCAGCCACACTTGTAGAAGATCACAGCTTTTTTATATGCTCAGCAAAAACTTTTAATAATGGAAAGCCACAATCTCATGCAAGTTTCTCTTTCAGTCACTTGCAAACGCTCCAGCAAGTGGTACACATTCTGTATGGTCCATGTTTCACAGGGCTAGCAGATCTACTATCTGGAAAAGACATCCTTCCTTCTCTAGTAAATTATGACTAATATGTTGCCAGTACTCCACAAACCACAAAGCATTTAAATTAGCAAACTATGTACGTTAGGTAACATTCTACCTTTTCTAAATCAGCAATGTTAACAACTGACATGCTAATTTAAGTAATCAACATACCTTCTTTACCCTGGGCACTGGGTCAGGCCCCAGTTTTGCACCATTTAAGTACAGAGAGAGTTTAACCACCCTGGCAACCTGGTCACATGATCTGTATAAGCACATGCAACCCCCCACCTAAGAATTCTGTCCTTCAAATAGTTCTTTTCCTTCTTTTCAGGAAGGAAAATAATTGCACTTTTTAGTTCTTTGATAAATCAGACAAAATCTGCTAGAAGATTAAAAGGCACATTATCTGTAATCTACTGGCTGCTTAGTCAAATAACAGAGGTTAATGGAACTGCTTCTGACTTAAGTGGTTTCTAAATTGTGACCAATGCAGTTCACAGTCTTTCTAAACTTATTTCTAAAATTTACAGTCATTCATTGCATTTTATTGCTTTCCAGTCTATCTTATGCTCTTCTTCCTAGGAAGTGTTTAAGAGGTGCCTATACCTTTGCCCACTAACATCCGTATGCTTATGCACTTTCCAATTCCAGAAGAACAAGCATAGAATGTGCAGGCTTTCAAAGTGAAACGTGAAAGGACATTATTGTCACAGCACTTCCCTCTAAAATCAAGTCAAAATATTGAAATCGCTTAGCAAAATCCATTAAAAAATATTCAGCAATTACCGGCTTTATGTGTTTCTCACAAATCATGCCAAGCAGCATGAAGGGGGGAAAAATACAGAGAAAGCACTCCTAACCCCCCATCCCAAACCAAGGATGTACTAAAAGGAAGGACAGGGTTGCCCATTGGAAACAATGGGAAACACTTGAAGGCCCATTGGAAATAATGGGAGCCAGAAATGCCAATTGACTTGCATGGGCTCCATTGAAATACATTACAGTAAAAGTAGAGTTGCAATAAAAATGTGGAATGGATTTTCCATTAGGGTCTCTGGGCACAAATACACTACTCTGGGAATGGAATGAGAGACCATGGAGTGGAATGACAGCCCCAGGATATAGCAGGAGTGTTCAGGGACTGGAATGACAGGCCCCAGGGTGGAATGACAGCCCCAGGGTGGAGCAGGAGTGTTCTGGAACTACAATGACAGGCCCCAGAGTGGAATGACAGCCCCAGGGTGGAGCAGGAGTGTTCAGGGACTGGAATGAGAAACCACAGAGTGGAATAACAGCCCCTGGGTGTAGCAGGAGTATTCTGGAACTGGGATGGCAGGCCCCAGAGTGGAATGGCAGCCCCTAGGAGTAACAGAAGTGTTCTGGGACTGGGATGACAGACCACAGAGTGAAATGACAGCCCCTAGGAGTAACAGAAGTGTTCTGGAACTGGAATGAGAGACCATGGAGTAGAATGACAGCCCTTGGGATTAGCGGGAGTGTTCAGGGACTGGAATGACAGGCCCCAGAGTGGAATGACAGCCCCAGGGTGTAGCAGGAGTGTTCAGGGACTGTAATGAGAGACCACGGAGTGGAATCACAGCTCCAGGGTGTAGCAGGAGTGTTCAGGGACTAGACTGACAGGCCCCAGAGTGGAATGACAGCCCCAGGGTGTAGCAGGAGTGTTCAGGGACTGTAATGAGAGACCACGGAGTGGAATCACAGCTCCAGGGTGTAGCAGGAGTGTTCAGGGACTAGACTGACAGGCCCCAGAGTGGAATGACAGCCCCAGGGTGTAGCAGGAGTGTTCAGGGACTGTAATGAGAGACCACGGAGTGGAATCACAGCTCCAGGGTGTAGCAGGAGTGTTCAGGGACTAGACTGACAGGCCCCAGAGTGGAATGACAGCCCCAGGGTGTAGCAGGAGTGTTCAGGGACTGTAATGAGAGACCACGGAGTGGAATCACAGCTCCAGGGTGTAGCAGGAGTGTTCAGGGACTAGACTGACAGGCCCCAGAGTGGAATGACAGCCCCAGGGTGTAGCAGGAGTGTTCAGGGACTGTAATGAGAGACCACGGAGTGGAATCACAGCTCCAGGGTGTAGCAGGAGTGTTCAGGGACTAGACTGACAGGCCCCAGAGTGGAATGACAGCCCCAGGGTGTAGCAGGAGTGTTCAGGGACTGTAATGAGAGACCACGGAGTGGAATCACAGCTCCAGGGTGTAGCAGGAGTGTTCAGGGACTAGACTGACAGGCCCCAGAGTGGAATGACAGCCCCAGGGTGTAGCAGGAGTGTTCAGGGACTGTAATGAGAGACCACGGAGTGGAATCACAGCTCCAGGGTGTAGCAGGAGTGTTCAGGGACTAGACTGACAGGCCCCAGAGTGGAATGACAGCCCCAGGGTGTAGCAGGAGTGTTCAGGGACTGTAATGAGAGACCACGGAGTGGAATCACAGCTCCAGGGTGTAGCAGGAGTGTTCAGGGACTAGACTGACAGGCCCCAGAGTGGAATGACAGCCCCTGGGTGTAGCAGGAGTATTCATTCCAATCCCTGAACATTCCATTCCCAGAGCAGTGTATTTTGGCCCAGAGACCCTAATGGAAAATCCATTCTGCATTTTCATTGCAACTCTACTTGTACTGTAATATATTTCAATGGAGTCCATGCAAGTCAATTGGCATTACTGGCTCCCATTATTTCCAATGGGCCTTCCAGTGTTTCCCATTGTTTCCAATGGGCAATCCTGTCCTTACTTTTAGTACATCCCCCCAAACCAATGATCCTGACATTTGTCAGCCAGAGCTACCATAAATCTGAAAGGATGCAAGGGGGGGGGGGAATCCCTGGCTAAATGAAGCCGGGCACTGGATTCCAGTTCTGTTTTGCTACTACGGGCTAATATGGCTACCCACCTGAAACTATCTTCATAAATTCTGTGAGCTTAGAAGTCTAGCCAAGTTGCAAATGCTTATCACATAAGCTTCTGTATAACAGAATCTGAAACAAACTTGAACCTGGAGTGAACAAAGATGAAGAAGAACTAAAGTTTTGATATTGAATTGACAATGAAGAATATAGATCTTTTAAAGAATAATTATGACAAGTTATGGTG
>NW_015161951.1:1096727-1111086 GCF_001447785.1 Gekko japonicus | reverse complement strand
TTTGATGTTTTTATTTCAGACTATTCCAATAGTGAAAGACTCAAAAATCTTGAATTCTTGGCAGAGAGAGATTTCAAAATTCGTATGGGCAGGGGAAAAACCAAGGATCAAGATGAAAATTTTATGTGACGCAAAAGAAAGAGGTGGGTTTCAATTACCAAATCTTAGACTGTATCATGATGTGGTATGTTTAACATGGCTGGAACAATGGATTAACTTAGACAACAGGAAATTGCTGGCATTGGAAGGGCATGACTGCAAATTTGGTTGGCATGCATATCTATGGTATGGGAAAACAAAAATGGACAATATGTTTAAACATCACTACATCAGAAGAATGCTATTTGACACATGGTCAAAGTATAGAAGGTTTTTTTCGGAGGAGAGACCACTTTGGATAGTTCCAGCAGAGGTAATTAAGCTGTACTCGAGCTACAAAGGAGAGGATTGGATACAATATAGGGATATTTTGAAACCTGTTGGAAAGACGTTTGATATAAAAAAAAGGAGGAACTAGATTTTAATTATGGTTGGTTGCATTTTAGACAGATTTATGATTTGTTTAAAACGGACAAAAAAGAGTTTAGGTTTAGGGGGAAATACAATGAAATTGAGAGCGTGTGGTTGGAAAAAGGTAAAAAAATGATATATAAGATATCTAAGATATTGTTAAAATGGTACACAAGATGAAACAGTAAAGGAGCAGATGATAAAATGGGCAGTTAATATGAATAAAGAAATATATATGTCATCTTGGGAATTTTTGTGGAAAAATGCAATGAAAATTTCAACATGTAATAATTTAAAAGAAAATTGCTATAAAATGATGTATAGATGGTATATGACACCAAAAATATAGCAAATATAAGCAGTAACATGTCAAACAAATGTTGGAAATGTAAAAAAATAGAAGGTTCTTTTTATCATATGTGGTGGACTTGTGATAAAGCAAGAAATTTTTGGACGGAGGTCCATAATGAGATGAATAAAATTACTAAATGTAAATTTAAGAAGGAGCCGGAATTGTTACTTTTGGGACTTAAAATGGAAAAAGTAAATATTGCAAAACGGACTCTAATGTGGTACATGATCACAACAGCCAGAATGACTTATACTCAATGCTGGAAACAAGAAAAAACGCCAGGGATCTGGGAGTGGATTAAAAAGTTGCTTTTTATGGTTGATATGGACAAAATGACAAGAAAGCTCAAGAATCAGGAAGCGGAAGAATTTTTTGCAGACTGGATAGATTTTAAAGAATATCTTTAGAAATATTGGGATGTGAAGAATAATCTATTTTGCTTTGATAACTATTAGAGATAGAAGGATATTTAGAGTTAGTTCAAATGCGTAAGAATAATAGTTTAAAGAAATGTTACCTTATAAGTTTAATTATTGATGTGGGGAGAAGAGAGAAGAAAATAGAAGATTTGGAAGGGAGGTGGGAGCACTGTGGGAAGCCAGAAGAGGGGAGATAGGGGGAGAAAAGGATATAAGATGGATGCTAAAATGTTATATTGGTTGACTTGATGTTATATCCAAATAAAATTGTTTTTTGTTTTTTTTAAAAGAACTAAAGTTTTGCCACACTAGAATTTTTATTGGGCATATACTGGCAGTTATACTGCAAACAGCTGGTATACCCTATACTTTATCTCACATCCTGTTCTGCTCATTCCTGGGTGTAACAAGATTATTCCATATTCACTTTAAAGGTCTGAGCTATATTCAATTCCATATTCAATTTAAAGTTCTGTGAGTGTTATCCTCACTGGCCAAGCAGCATCAGAGATTTCAAAAGGATTGATACAGATTTACATTTGTGAGTGTTCAGTGTCGTCAAGTCACTTCCAACTTACGGCAACCCTATGAACCCTATGAACCTCCAGAACAACCTATCATTAACAGCCATGCTCATCTCCTGCAAACTGAAAGCTGTGGCTTCCTTTATTGAGTCAATTCTTCTCATGTCAGGTCTTCCTCTTTTCCTGCTGCCTTCAACTTTTCCCAAGCATGACTGTCTTTTACAGATAAGACCTGATAAAGGGGCAACTTGTCTGCAATAGGACAATATTTACAAATAAGTTTTGTGTTTAACCTTGGCAGACCAGGCAGACACTTTCAGCAGCTAACCATATTTAACTCTCTTTTTTAGGTAAGATAACAAAAAACAGGAACTAGAAAAAGTTAACTCTGAAATCACTGAAAACTGCATGCAAGGAAAAATCAGTTCTAATATTTCTCAAGCATGATTGGATAAATGAGCTTTAAAGCTGTTGAGAAAGAGACTGATATTTGTTGTTTATGGAGTGATAGCTGCTGACATACCACTTGGACTGTGCATACACAAACACCCTAGGCTTAGGGAACGCTGCTTGAATCACCTGTTGTGAGAGGTTTCACATAGAAGGTATCTACTTGCTTTTCATGTTAATGAAGCTAGCAAACACATACAGCTCCTAGCCTTAGAGAAAGAGAAGCACATTTCGCCATTGTTAGCAGAAACAACAGCTAAGGAGAGATAATCCCCCATTGCTGAAAGGACTGGATGTCACACGTCTTCAATCTACATCTGAATTGCCATTTCCTGGCAGATGTCGCTTTGATTGCCTGGGAAAGCCTAGATCTATCTGCACATCAAGGAAGGTCCTGACGCCAAGACCTCACACCTGACCAGATGGTTTGTCCCTGAGTTAGAGTCTAGTGTTTCAAATATTGGCCAAACTTCTAAAGTAGATGCCCTTACTACACGCACCAATGATTGTGGTCATGGGATGGACTTACAGGTAGGTGGGTTCCCAGCTTGGCAAGGTTGCCACCCACCCAAAGATTCACCTATAAAAAGTGAAGACCATGTGTTGGGTCTTTGCTAGCTGCAAACCCTTCATCATCCCCTGTCTACTTTTATCCCCTAAAGTCCAGCTTGCTATCTAACAACCCTTTTGTCTATTCTTGATTTCTTGGACTGCAGCCAAAGAGGTCCACACTTTGCTGGCTGGTTCTGGCAGTGTGAATTAGAAATACCCCTAGGTACTATTTTCTTACCCCTCAATTCTTCATTGCAATAGACAAGGCTTCAGGAAAAGATAAGTATGAACATATACCTACCTACCTCCTAAGTAAAAGGAACTATTTTTCTATTTCTATACTCCTAAAGGAACTTGATTGTATGTGTGTGAGATTCTGTTCTGTGTGTATGCGATTTTGATATTTTTCAGTAAAAGACAAATTGTTTTGAATTCACCAGTCTCGACTCTCTCACTGGGACATTCTTGGGGTGAACCGGACTTCCATAAACTTTGGCAGGAACCCATATTAAATTTAGTTTGCCATCTGTTGTAGATAAAGCAGTTTGGCTAACAGAGCTAATCAAATTTCAAATAATTATCCTAGAATGCTTTAAAGAGCTTAAGAAACCCAATACACATACACATACACACACACACACACAGAGAAAAACCTCAAGTACATTTTTTGACTCCATTCACAGAAAACCTGAATAACTGAAAACCGGAAACACAATCTTTATATATATATATACATATATAATGTTATAGTGGGATGATTTATGGATGATTGGTTCTTAATAGGAAATCATACACAGAAATACTGAGATTCAGGGGTCATTTCATAGAAAAAGAGGTGCAGGAGCTCATTAGCATACCTCATTAGCATAATTTATTTGCATATGCCACACACCCTGATATCACCGGAAGTGTCAGAAGGCAACACCCACTGCTCAGACTCCACCCCCCAAATCTCCAGGTATTTCTCAACTCAGAGCTGGCAAGCCTACCTGATGGCACACGTGGGGGGAAACAAACAAACCACCCATGTCGGGTAAAGAGGGGGGATACCAGGATAACAGGTCAATATATTTTTATTCTCCTTGGCACTGATGGCTGAGGTGCTTTTAGTGTTCCTTTTCTGTTTGACTGGCAGCCTTCCTCTCGGTTATGGTTGACTGTGGGTTTTATGTCACTGCAATTTAGTGTTATTTTCGTCAGCCCCAACAAGGTCACTTTCAGAGAGGAAAAGCAGGTTATCCATTTTTAAATAAATAATGCTGACAAGTCTGGATCCAGAACAACAACGAAATCACATCCACTAATTTTTGCCTAAACAGAACCCAATGATCTAGAGTTGTGGTCTTCAACCTAGGGGTTGGGTGGCAGACAGAGCAACTCCCCCCCCACCAAGCCATTTGGACTCAGAAGCCGAAGTGGAAAGCAGGCTGGAGTGACCTGTCCCTTCTTTCTATGGACAAATGAATCTGCCTTCTCCTGACTCAGACTATTCCAGAGGGCGGCCGCTCTCCAGGGTCTCTGGCTAGGTGTACCACCCTCCAGGTGGGACCTGGGGAATCTACCAGAATTACACTAACCCTGTATTTTCATTCAAGTTATTACAGGTTCTTTGTCAAGTTAAGTGATGTTTTTAGTAGAGAGTATTGTCAAGGCACTGTTGCTTTTGTAGGATCCCTGTTTTTCTTCCAAATCCTACATGTTTTCTGCCATGAGCAGAAAATTTCAGAAGCCTTTAAGGAACAGAGAAATGATTTTAACACATTCACATAACTTAGGGCACTGAAATATTTAATTGGTGTTTCTACTCTAGAATACATAGGTAGCCAATGGGTTCTACAGTACCATGTTCTACAAGATGGTGACTACTGAGAGCCATTGCCCTGAAGAAATGGGAATAAAACCTTGTTTTTGTATAAATCAGAAAGATCACTACTCACTACTGCTGACTGATCATGTCAATCAGAATGAAATACGTTCCAAACAGCCAGAAGCAATCTGAACAGAAGGACCGTCCGGAAGTCCACTCCAGATTAGCATCCACTCCAGTTTAGTGATTTATATTTTGCAGTAGTTAAGTGCACCAAAATCAATTCATCCCAGATTTTAATTATAGTTCAGTCTGTTGTGTATTACTTCATTTTCCAGCTTTATGGCAACTTTACAACAGATTCACAGCATTGTGAGTCAGCAAGAGTCACAGAATCCTGGAATCTGAGTCCTGGAATGTGTCATCTAGTCAAACCCACAGATCAGTGCAGGCGATCTGAAACAAAAGCATTCCTGAGAGATGATTGTCCAGCAACTGCTGAGAGTTCTCCAGTGAGGGAGATACTACCCAGGCAATTGGTTCCATTGCCGAACTACACTTATCATTAGAACACTTCTTCCAACTTTCAATCTAAATCTAAACATTTGTAACATTAGATCTAGTCTTATGCTCTTAAATAGCAGAGAAGATAAAGACTGGCTTTCATTTCTAGACACTTGTTTTCGTATAAAATACATAGGAGGAAAGGATAAGCTGAATAAATAATGGTTGGGATTTCAACTGTTAAGTTTGCCTCTGGATCTTCTTGACAAATTTGATAAAGACTGCCCGGGAAAGCCTGATCGATAAAATGCTGAGGAAGCTGGCTAAGTTGGCTATTCACTACCCCTGCGTACATCCACAAAAATTCCTCTTTCCTGGTGGCCCTCAGTCAGACGGGAGAGGTATTTTCCCCCGTCCCCTCCTCCTCCTCCCTCAGGACGTGGGCAGGCTCGGACCGATGAGGCTGCCGGCCAGATGAGAAGCACCGTTGTGTGGGGAAGCGGCTGCTTCTCTCTCTGTCTCTCTCCGTCTCTGCCTCCTCCCTCTGTTGTCGTGACTCATAGTGGCGGTGACTGAGGGAGGGAGCAGAGGAGGTGCCTGGGCGACTCCAGGTGGGAGGGACCCGCCACCTCTGCCACTCCTGCCGCCGCCCGCTGTGTCCCAGCAGCGCCCGAAGCCACCGAGAGGTGGCAAGCGGAGTTCGCCTCAGACAACGGTAGCCGCGTGGCCTGGGAGAGCCAAGCAGGGGGCAGGCAGGCCTTTCCCAGGGCGCCACAGCTCTGCGTGGCCTGGAAAAGCCAAGGAGCAGGCAGGCAGGCAATTTACCTTCCTCCCTTTGCTTTCTCGTGGCCCGACTGAGGGCTGCTGGGAGCAGGGGGCGGGGCTTGGTCATGTGCCCACCCCCTCGGCTCCTCACTACTGGAGCACCACTCCTCCGTGTTCCAGGTCCAACCGACCCCTGCTGAGATTATATCTGATAATGCTCAGCTGCTCATCCTAGGTTTAAAAGGCTAGGTTTAGCAATATACTAGTAATTAAAAGACAATAATTATTCTTTCTTCAACTTCATTTATTAGTAATCAAAGGCTGCAGTCACACATACTAGATAATCCACTTTCAATCCACTGTGTGAACTGGCAAAATCCAGTTGGAAAGTGCACTGAAAGTGGATTGTTTAGTGTGTGTGACCGCAGTCAAAGATATAAGGTCTTGTACTTTTCCTGAAAGAATGCTGAACTCTCTACAAAGATGTGAAAAATACACAAAAACATTGGTTTTGTTGTGCAAAAAGTACCTGTTGACACTAAGGGCGCGATCACACACACAATTAGCCATGCCATAGACGCGAGTGCCGAGCAGATTTAAAGGGCGCGATCAGACATGAACATCTGGGAAGCGCCCCGCACCCATCGGCAACCCGTTTTGCTTCGCCACAGAAGCGGAGTCAAAAGATGTCAGGGAAAGTCTGGTAGCAAACAGGTTGCTACGTGCCACGGACGGACTTTCCCCTGTCTGATCGCTCCAGCGTGCTCTCATGGCATTGGGATGGTCTGATCAGGCCATCCCGACTCTGTGCCATTGTTTTCCCCCCCTTCTCAGTATGCGCATCATCACACACTCCATAGGGAGCCCTCACTGCTGAGATGTGATTCATCGATTCCCCGTTTAAGCAAATCGAGAGCAAACGCCAACCCCCCCCCAACTCACCCGCAGTTGCATCTGATCATGCAGTGGCGGGCTGCCCCCGCAGCTTCAAAGGACTGTGTAATCGCGCAACTGCGGGTCAAATTCCTCCAGAGGGAACAGCCTCACACACACACACACACCGGTTTATCTCGCGTGTGTGACTGCACCCTAAGTACCATTATGGGTCAGCAAGCCCAGGATGTGGCAGCCAATAGTGGCTGTCTTAACTCTAGGATACAGCATGCATTTTTCTTATAAGCAGGGCTCTTTTTGTAGCAGGAACTCCTTTGCATATTAGGCAACACACCCCTAATGTAGCCAATCTTTCAAGAGCTTACAGTACTCCCTGTAAGAAGAGCTCTGTAAGCTCTTGGAGGATTGGCTACATTAAGGCGCCTAATATGCAAAGGAGTTCCTGCTACAAAAAGAGCCCTGCATGAGTAACCATAACTTTACTACCAGGGTACTAGCTCTGATTCAACCCTATCTAGCCATGGCAAGGATATTGCTCCCTGTCTTTCAGGACACAGACTCCTTCCTCATAAAACAGATGAAGTTTCCCCCTTGAATAGTTAGCCCCTTCTTTTATGAGAATATCTGTACTATAAATTAAAATCACCTTCCAGTCACTGGACTTTCTCAAAAGAACCTTAAGGACTGTTGTCTGTTTTTGTTAAGGCCTCCCCCTTTGAAAAGACCCTCTGTAAAATTATAATTCTTAGGACCTAACTACACAGTTTACTGTTCCTAGGTCCATCCTGTGGCCTACTCTAGGTCCTGATAAGCAAACTGCACTGAGTGTTCCCAGATGAAACTTAGATTCTCATGCATATGGGGGCTGATTTGGAACAGGACTGCTGCACACTGGTAGATAGGGCTTAATTCTTTCCTCGGTGCAATTTTCCTGACCTGAAATGATTCCAGGGAGTTGCTGTTTGCCCCATGAGGGGCTACTGTGCACAAACAAACTACAAATTTCCCCTACCGTGCAATGTATTTATTTATACCCCACTTTTCTCCCCAAGGGGGACCCAAAGCATCTTACATGGTTCTCCTCTCCTCCATTTTATCCTCACAACAACCCTATGAGATAAGCTAGGCTGGGAATGTGTGACTAGCCCAAGGTCCTCCAGCAAACTTCCATGGCAGAGCGGGAATTTGAACCTGGGTCTCCCAGATCCTAGCCTAACTAACTTCTAACCACTACACCACTCCATGTTGGCTTTCAAACAGGGCTTCCTGGGCTGTTTCAAGTCAGGAAAATGGCTTAAACCCCCTCTCCTTGTGCATGGCTTTCACAATCCAAGTTGGCCTCCATGCACCTGGGAATCGATGTTTTACCAAGGAACTCATACGACATGACTGCTTGACAGGACCTTGGGCAGACCTGGAGTCAGACTCAGAAATAGGATACTGTGCAGTTTGGCCTGCCTCGTTAATCTTTACAATCCCATGCTAAAAATTCATCAGATTTTTAAGATCTGCGATTTGGTTTTTGAACAAAAAAAATTCTTTAAATTAAAAAAAATAAAAATCCACCATCATACTTCAAAATTTGCTTCTTCGGATCAGTTACACGAATGTATATAAAAATGACTAACTTCAGCTGCAAGTCAGCTGTTATATACTGTTAAATGTTGACAGAAACAACAAGGCTCACGTTGAATATTTGAGGAGTATTGGTTAAAGCACTTTATTTATTATTGTTGTTATATATAATTGTTATTATGATCTTATTGTTTTATTGGACTTTATGCATGGGCTGTCGCCCCTTGTAAGTCGCCCTGAGCCCGCTTGCAGGGAGGGCGGGGTAAAAATGCTTAAATAAATAAAATAAATAAATATGAGAGAATATTCTGCATCACAATTCCCAAAGTAGAAGGCTTGGGGGGAAACGCAACAAAATGCATGAAAAGCAGCACAAACAATGAGGAGGAGGAGAACCAAACTGCAAACAAGCTCCATGTTCCCAGATGGGGGAATCAGGGACAGACAGACAAATCATGCAGGGATAGATGGAGGGCAGAGGACTGGAGAACTGAGTCTTTATATCAAATACTTCTGCAAATAAAACTGTTGAGAAGCATTTCACTGACCAGGATCAAGACTTTGTAGACATATAAAAGACAGGCTGGTTTAGAGAGGGACAAGTCCAACTGCTTTTACTCAAAGTCACACAAACCATCCAAAGTGAAAGGAGAAGCAGAATTCAGAAATTCCTGGCTTGTGGCCCTTCAGGTGTTACCCACAAATGTTTGCAAAGGGCCCATGACTGTGATCTGGGATGGTTCACTGCTCACCTTTCCATCCTGATCACACGGGGTATGTATTTGGAAAAAGTCCTTGTTGGTACAGGGTGGTCGCTCCTTACAGTGGCTGGAACCTTCGTCTGAAAGCAAAATAGAAGAAAATGGGCTCAGGGGAAAACAGTGTGAGTTAGACAAAGTCCATAGGTTCTTTCCCAGAAAAGTAGGTGCATCTGCTACGGGCACAATTTCCCAACAGAAGCCCTTGAATGCTTAGTGGTGCTGAAGTCCACACAGCAAGAAAAGGCCGTCCTGTTTGTTTGTTCAGCATGCTCCTTTTGTTGTTGTTCAGTCACACAGTCGAGTCTGACTCTTCATGACCCCCATATACCACATCACGCCAGGCCCTCCTGTCTTCCGTCGTGCTCCAGAGTTTGCTTAATTTCATGTTCGTTGCATTTTGCTCCTTTTGCTATCGTGTTGTTAAACAAGTTGTGGCTTGATGCCTTTGAAATAATGAGGTTATCCCACTCACACATATGAGATGAAACATGACCACCAATAACAACTGTGTGCATCAGCCTTTTGCACTCGGCTGCGCACATCCCATACCTGCATAGTGAGTTTTTTCTTGACACTTAGTGCAGTCCTTAGCACCCATTTCCGAGTATGTATTTTTAGGGCAGACTTGGCAAGTAGATGAGCCAGTTACATTGCTAAATGTACCAGGTTTGCAGGGAAAGCATTCAGACGTATAGGTCACTCCTGTAATACAAAACAGACACAGCCAGAGGAATTCAGCCACAGACAATTTCTACAGCTTCACAGAAGAGCCAGTGAGGTAAAGTAATAAGTTCAGGTCAGATCATGGTATATATAGCAAAAATATATACACACACACATACACATAGGAGGAGGAGGAGATTGGATTTATATCCTGCCCTTCACTACCCAAAGGTGTCTCAGAGCGGCTTACAAACTCCTTTCCCTTCCCCTCCCCACAACAGACACCCTGTGAGGTAGGTGGGGCTGAGAGAGCTCTGACAGAAACTGCTCTTTTTCAAGAACAGCTCTTATCAGAACTATGGCTTGCCCAAGGTCATCCAGCCAGGTGCAAGTGGAGGAGTGGGGAATCAAACCCAGTTCTCCCAGATTAAAGTCTGCACACTTAACCACTACACCAAACACTACATACACACTAGGAATAAGGCCCGTTGTGGAAATAAATACAACGAGCTCTAGAAAAAGGCTCTGGGTGGGTGCCATGGCCTTAGGCAGTCAGCATCAATTTACTGTGGTGATCTCAGCAGGGTATAATGACAGAGTCCACTGTTTTCTCCAGGGAAACTGATCTCTGCCATCTAAAGAGCAGTTGTAATTCTGAGTGATCTCCAGCCCTCACCTGGAGATTGGCAACAATGGTTCCCCAGGAGGAAATGGCTGGTTTGGAGGGTGGAGTCTATGCCATTGTACCTGGGGTCCCACTCCTCCTCAAACCCCACCCTCTCCAGGCTCCACCCCTCAAATCTCCAGGAATTTCACAACCTGGAGGTAGCAACCCTATCTCCTTCCCAGCCAACCATCAATGTAACGTTATCTGCCCCTCTGACTTCAGCTTTCCCTCTCCTCTCCCTTCTCTGCAGCCTCTACCTAGGAAGAGTACAATCTTTCTCCACATTGGTGACTAAAGCAGCTCACATCATTCTTATCCCCCCCTTTTGATCTGCACAACAACCCTATGAGGTAGGTTAGGCTGAAATTCTGTGACTGGTCCAAAATCACCCACTTAGCTTCTGGCAGACCCTGCTCTGAGGCGCTAACTGCTATATCACACTGGCTGTCTTAGGGAGGCCACCTCAGCAGGGTATAATGACACAGAGTCCCCCATTTTTCCCAGGGGAACTGATCTCTGCCATCTGGAGAGCAGTTGTAATTCTGAGTGATCTCCAGCCCTCACAATGGTTCCCCAGGAGGAAAAGTACAGTCTTTCTCCACAGTGGGGACCAAAGCACCTTACATCATTTTCCTCTCCCCTTTCTGATCTGCACAACAACCCTGTGAGGCAGGTTAGGCTGAAAGTCTGTGACTGGTCCAAAATCACCCACTCAGCATCCACAGGAAGAACCTGGGTCTGGCAGACCCTGCTCTGAAGTGCTAACTGCTGCACCACACTGGCTGTGGTATCACCTGGTATCACAACTGAACTCCAGACAACAAATTTATCTCTCCCCCTGGAGAAAAATAACTGCTTTGGAGGGTGGACTCTATGGCATTCTATTCAGCTGAGGCCTCTACCCTCCTCAAACTTTGGCTTCTGTAGACTCCACCACAAAATCTCTGGGAATTTCCCAACCTGGAGCTGGCAACCCTAGTCAGGATAGGCCCCAATGAGTTCCCCACAAAGGCCAAAGTAGGCCTGGAAAGGGCCTCCTCCCCTGCCTTTTTACTGACAGAACCAAGCTTGGTTGCCTAGCAACAGCCACTGAGGGGAAAGTGAGCCACACAGCAAGAGAAGAAGAGTATAGTTTGACAGCTGCTGGCCCACCTCAATAGCCAGCTAGTCATGGAGGAGCCAAGCAAAAGAAGCGTCTTCATCAGGAGAGGCAGCCATTTTGACAGTTTATTCTGATAGGGAACAGTGGCCAGGCTGGCAGTAGGCGGGAGAGAGGAGCATGCCCAGCACCCAGCCAATGGCATGCAAGTACTCTTGACTGGCAGTTGATGGGCCAATGGCTGATGGAGCGTACAGCACAGCCAATGGGAGAGCTGAAAAGTGCCAATACGCCAGGGCCTTTATATATATCAGCATCTGAGAGTTCTAACATAAGTGTCTTGAGTACCTGATCTCACCTTTACACTTGCCTCAAGACACACGCAAGATAATTCTGGGCAATCCAAGAATCAAAGATTATGCTGGAGGGGCCCAGATAGGGCCAGACTGAGCCCCAGGCCATCCACTACCTACCACTATGTGGAAACAAACTGCAACGACCCAGAATAAGGCTGCCAACTTCAGGTTGGGAAATTCCCAGGGATTTAGGAGGTAGATTATGTGAAGGGGAGGGACCTCAGTAGGGTATAATGCCATGGAGTTCACCCTCCAAAGCAACCATTTTCTCCAGGGGAATTGATCTCTGTCATCTGAAGACCAGTTGAAAATCTGGAAGACCTCCAAGCCGCACCTAGAGCTTGGCAACTGTAGACCAGAAGAAAGTTAAGCTTACCATGAAGCAGAGTGATAGTTGCACTTCAGGCAACAGAGTAGAAAGCAATTTAAGGAACATTTAGAGCATTGCACAACAGCTGCCACCTATTAAATCATGAAAAGCCAATAGAGGGAAAGATCGAGGGAGGGACTGGAATTGGTAGGGCGGGGGCACAAATACACTGTGTGGCTCCATCTGGGAGTAGTGGTGTGAGGATCCACAGAGGATCCACACTGTGTACTTACCTAATAAATTAGCATTCTCTGTATCACACAGCCACCAACATGAATTTGCAGAGGTTATTTCGGGGGGGAACGCGGGGGAACGCAGTTCCCCCGGGTGAGGTGCAGGGGGGTGGGGCACATGACGAAGCCCCGCCCCCTGCTTCCGGCCGCCCTGCTTCCAGCCCTCATTCAGCCAGGAGGAGGCAGGAGATGAGGGAGGGTAAGTTGCTTCCTCCCCGCCTCTCCCCACCCCTGCCTGCCTGGGGCCAGGGAGGGCCTTGGCAGGGCTTCCTCGCACTCCCGCTGGCCTTGCAGGTCCACCGCCAGGCCCCTGATGTCAGGGGGTGTGGCATATGCTAATGAGTTATGCTAATGAGTTCCCCTCGCTCTTTTTCTACGAAATGACCCCTGTAGAACTTGTCATAGATCTGGTCAGCTGCATCGTTCTTGTGAGATCAGAAATTTCATTTTCAGAGAGCAAAAGGCTAAGTATGGCTAAAGTAAGTACATTCTTATAGGATAAATGCCACAACATTAAAGAATTTGTGTGCATCTAAAAATGATACCAATAAATACCTCCCTCCCTGTTTGTTCTCTCTGCTAGTCTAAAGACTTACCAGCAGAGGTCACCATTTACCCTGTAACTGAAACATCCAGTGAGAAGCTAATATCAAAAACCTGAACATTTTCTCATGTCATTTTAAACCTGGATTTTCCTCTACAGTTAGGGAGGAGGACCAGAAGGAGGTTGTATGGAAGGAAGAACACAACTTTTATGCTTTATAACTTCTTCCAAAACGAAGCAAGTCTGTTGGTTAAAGAACAGTGAAGTGCAAGAGATAGTACGTTGCTGTACAATACAGAAATATAATGTCTATGTAGTTCAATAACTGTGATACAATTAAAACTTGCACGAGGTATACCTTCAATGGTGATGTTTTTCACTAATACAGTTTTCACGGCTTGAGAACCCATAAAGATTCCCGTTGTTCTCCAGTATAATATATTAGTGCCTGATTTCAGAGTGACCTGGGAAGGAAAATGAAAGGGCAATAAAAATCTTGCCTGAGCAGAGAAACAAATAGAGCTTGCCTGAGCAGAGACAGGAACAGCCTGGGTAGACCTGTAGCACCATATTGCCCTGATGATTTAAATCACTCAGATACTTTGTGATGCTTCAAGGTACAGAGATTAAGAATTTAGCTTCACTGCCATGGTAGAATCCAACGAGGACAGCATCGCACTTCATATGATATGAGACAGGTTGCATACGTCAATTTTTTTTGGCATACTCATACAATTCCGTGTTTCCATAAAATCAAGCCCAAATCTGTTTCCAATGTGCAGAGAGGTTAATTGGCAGACAAGTCCACCCGGAAAGGTTTTCTGGTCTGAAAAGCACAGGGCAAGCCAGGCTAGAACCAGAGGTCATTTCGGGGGGGAACGCGGGGGAACGCAGTTCCCCCGGGTGAGGTGCAGGGGGGTGGGGCACATGACGAAGCCCCGCCCCCTGCTTCCGGCCGCGTGATGTCAGGGGGTGTGGCCTTATGACACACTTCCAGTGATGTCAGGGGGTGTGGCATATGCTAATGAGTTATGCTAATGAGTTCCCCTAGCTCTTTTTCTACGAAATGACCCCTGGCTAGAACTATCCTCTAGTGGAATTTTCACATGCTAACAGTGACTGTTTTGACTTTTGTGGCTAACATGAAATATAAACACCCATTAACCCTTGCTGCAAACTCCAAGGGGCAAAACAGAAAATGTGGTCAAAAAGAGGCCGACACATGAACTTTTGAGTAACTGCACCTTCCTCTTTGAAGGAGCTTGTGATCAAAGAGCCAAATCAAACATACTGGAAATTCAGCTTTTTAAATAT
>NW_015161951.1:1095901-1096654 GCF_001447785.1 Gekko japonicus | reverse complement strand
TATGTATATATATATATATATATATATATATATCTTTTCCCTTGCAATATACTACTCTGAAGGAAAGCCTCACCTGTTTACTTAGTTCATGAGTTTAACCAAAGATTAAACTGTGAGATAAGACACATTTGTGCAAATAGAAGGAACAAATCTACCTTAGGTCAGACCAAGAGAGGCCTCAGTTTTGTCTTTTCTGGGTGGGTTGAAACCCAGACTCCTTTCAATTACTTGTCTCATTGGGAAGCCCACCAGAAGGGGGCTTTGCAGTCTGGCAGACTGCTGATGCCATGGAAGTCAGGGATACAAACAACTCCCATTCTTACTATTTTGTTATTAAAAATCTGGAAGCACGTTACAAATACAGAGAGAAAAGCAGCCAAGCTCTGAGACGCCTCAAGGGTCTCCCTTCTGACAACTGAGGGAAAGTCAGGATGTTTGCCTTCATGCCCTTCTGGAAGGCAAGAGGTTCTTTTACCAGTAGGGCTCTTTCTCAGCTAGCATTCCCTGGCAGTTGAGGAGGGCTGGAGAATAGCCAAGTTAAAAAAAGACCTAGAGGTAAAAGCCCCCCTCCCACACTAGCAGTGTCTCCTTCCAGATAATGCCAAGACAAGCTCCTCGAGTTTTCCTCCACCATTAGTAGGAACCTACATAAGTCACAGAAGCCAAAACATCTGCTTTTCACATGGCAAGTCTAAGGGGTAGCCCATCTCTGTTTATTACTAGTTGTTGGCATAGTCACCTACTCAATATCTA
>NW_015161951.1:1007599-1095840 GCF_001447785.1 Gekko japonicus | reverse complement strand
GGCCTTTGAGAGTGTCTAAAACAGGGGAGTGGGGAGTATGTTGAAGATTCAGGACAATGGATGGAGCAAAAAGCAAAGTGTGGTGTTTCATCATCCATTCATGGCGACTGGCCCAGCTATTAGAGGGAGTTAGACAGAGCGTGCATATTACTCCCATTCTGCAGACACCCCATTGGCTGTCCATTCGTTACTGGACTCAGTGTAAAGTATTGACTATCACATACAAAGCCCTTCATGGCCTTGAACCCTCTTATCTCCAGGACTGCCTCTCCCCTTATACTCTGCCACAACAACTTCGCTTATGCCAGCGGGGGCTTCTGCAGGTGCCAACCTGCAAATGGGCTACATCAACAACTGCCCATACACATGCTTTCTCCATTGAGGCTCCCACCTTGTGGAATGGCCTGTCCAAGGAGATCAGGGAAGCTCCCTCTTTCCTGGCTTCCCACAAACTATGCAAAACTGAACTATTCAAGAAAGCTCTTCTGCACAGGTTGCACAGTACAAAAGGGTTAACAAACTTACTTGAATAAATGATTAGGGACTTTGCTCTATACTGCTGTGTGTAGCTTGTTGTAAGTAGGATCCTACTATGTAATTTCTATACCACGTAATGCAGGGGTGTCAAGGGCTGGAACAGCCAGTCCAAGTCTCTTATTCAGCCCATGAGCAAAGAAGAGGAGGGTGGTGGCAGTGGTGACAAGAGCAGTGAAAAGACCCAGGTCAGGTCAACTGGCTGGAGGGTCTCCCCTTTCTCTCATTCATTTAAGCCAAACTGCACATATGGCCATCACCCCCTCTACTCCTCCTGTCAGAGGTGGGGGGGCCACCGCCTCCCCATCACTGTGCATGTGTGCTGGGCCTCCCCCTTCGCTTCAGCAGCAGGAGCTACTTCCTTCACCACTGTTGCCGCTACCTTCTTCTCCTCTGCCTGCCTCTCTCGCTTTCTCTCCATCATGATGCTGGAGAAGTGGCCCTTTGGGAGGAGAGAGGACAAAGAAGACGGAAGGGAGAAAGTCATTATGTGTAAAGGTGGTGATGGGGAAATGCTGATGGAAACAGGCATTCGGGGTAGGAATGGGAATGCCAAAGTGTATCTGGGAAGAGGGGTATAAGGGACTGGAGAGAGGGGCATGAAGGGAAAGGTTGAAATGCATGCAAGGGGGTGCATGGTGGGAACTGCTCTTGGAAAGCCATGGGAGAGGAGGAGAAATATAGCTGTTGAGGTGAGGGAAGGTGCTGAGTATTTTGTTGGTGGGGTGGCATGCAAGAGCAGGGGTGTAGTCGGAGGCTAAAATAAAAAAAAAAGGAGTCTTGCGCCACCTGACTTAATGAGATTTTGTTGCATCATTTTTATTTTCTAGGCATCTGTACCTTGCTTTTCTCCCTAAATGGTGACCCAAAGCAATTTAGAAGCATCATTCTCCCCATCTATGTTTTTGATCTCACAACTGTGCAGGGTATGTTAGGCTGAGAGAGTGACTGGCCCAAAGTCACCCGGCAACTTCCGTGTTAGAGTGGGGCTTATGAACCTGGGCCTTCCAGTTAGTCCAGGTGCTCAAACCTCAGCACCATGGGCTGTATTTGTGTCTTTGTGGAAAGTCAGGTCCCTAAGTGGAACTGAAGTGCAAGGAAAGGAGTAGTCAGTGGGAAGGTTTGGAAGACAGTGGATTGGTGTGGACGAATCACACAGAGGTGAATCCGTGGAGGGTTCATGATTTTTGTGGTGGATTGAGCAAGTGTTGAGGGTGGTGGCTCCGGTTCCTTGGAGAATTTATATTATATGTGTACATTTGGAGGTGGACCTCTCTAAGTGGGGAAGAAACCCTGCTTCACACGTAAAAATGCTTCCAGGGTTGCAGAGGAAAAAGTTGCTGATCTAGTTTAGTGGGGAAGTGTATTTTCAGAAAGGGAGGAAGACCCCTAGGATTACTTGCGTGGGGGCTGGGGGGGGAATAGGAAGTTTCTCTAAGGTAGAAGACGTATTCAAGGCAGATTACACATAGCGAGTCAGTACAATTAAACAAAATCGGACATTCACAGTGCTCCCCACCAGTGTTCCCTCTAAGCTGAGTTAGTGCGAGCCAGCTCAATGTTTTTTAGCCTCCGGCTCACACATTTTTGTCTTAGCTCAGGAAGGAGGGCTCCAGAGCAAAGTAATTTATGCAGTAGCCAAATTGTTGGCTCACAACTTTCATGCCAGTAGCTCACAAAGCAGAATTTTTGCTCACAAGACTTCACGGCTTAGAGGGAACATTGCTCCCCACCTACCAAAGAAAGGATGCCAAAAATTGCAGGTATATAGTGGAGCAGTGTAATGCTGTACTGAAGGATAAGCTTTCTGAAGTTGGCACTGGCAAATGTTACCAGTTTTGGGGTCCAAATTATCCCAGTTTAAGGCTTTTGCTTCTAAAAACCTATGTTTGGGACAATGTACATCTGTGAACAGCTCTTCTGTGCAATAAATATCAATAAATCAAAAGTATGTTCTCAGATAAGATACACACCTAACAGCATATTCAAGATTGCTACAGCACAGACATTGATACAATAATTCAGAGCAAGAGGTGTCAGTTATCAAAGACTGTTAAATAAAGGAAATACTGTAAGAGCGTTAATATTTTAAGCATGTTTGTACTTTGCGTAAAAAATAATATTGTTGTTAATTGGGTTTGCATACTTATGCTATGCCTGTTCTTCCTGATGGTTCCAGACTTCTAAAATCCTAATGCATTGGGTATTAAATGTTAATTTTGTTGACTGTACTGACTCTATGCATAATTCACCTTGAGTCCCCATGAGAAAAATGGATAATAAATAGCCTAAATAAATATATGATGAAACCAGGGTTCCATGGTATCTATAAGATGGGGCTGTTGACATTTCCTTTATCTTGAGCTACTCCTCCAACCCTTGCACATTACCAAATTTTTGTTCTGTCCTGGAAACTGAACCTTGACTAGGAAATACACCAGAAAGGAAGCTGCCAACTAAGCAACCACAGACAAAATAAAGTTTTTTTAAAAAAACTTAAAAGCCTAGAACTAACCTTCTCACAATCTTTTCCCAGGTCTTTTAGGGGACACACAAGCTACTCTGAGGCAGCTGGTGAGCTACCTCTTTTAAACCCCTGCCAGAAAGCAAACAGGCCAAGTCGTACTCACAGAATGGAAGCCCCATTCACCATCTTTGGTTAACTTCATCCACTTATCACTTGTGGAGTCCATCTCTTGGCACTGGTCATTTTGAACCTGTCAATTGAAACAACAGGAACGATCAAATATCAGGTTAATTTTCTGTAAACCAAAAGCAGTAGCAACAGCATCATGTAGAATTAAGTTTGAGTCCAGTGGCACCTTTAAGACCAACAAAGTTTTATTCAGTGTATGAGTTTTCATGTGCACGAAAGCTCATCCATTGAATAAAACGTTGTTGGTCTTTAAAGGGGCCACTGGACTCAAACTTTGTTCTACTACTTCAGACCAACATGGCTGCCCACCTGACTCTAACAGCGTCATATCTGTGTAAGGTGTTGTCATGTCACAGCTGACGTATGGAAATCCCAGCAAGGGGCTTTCAAGCAGCAATGCAGAACAAATGGACTGGTGGGGGGAGAACAGCACTGTTTTTCTGGCTCCCATCACAAAAGCGGGGGGGAGCTTTCTGGTCAGTTGACAACCCCACCCCCACATACAAAGGGGAAGACAAAGCTGAAAGAAGTTCTATCTGGTCGATTTGGAGCTCAGAATAGCATAGCTATCGAACCCTTCCTCGGTTTATTTTCAGAAGAACCCTTTGAGGCTGGGTACACTGAGAGAGAGTTACCAACTCAAAATCATCCACTTAGCTTCAGGTAGGCTGGGAAGAGAGGAGGGGCAGGGCGGGGAGGGGAATGGTGGTATATAGACAGCAGAACGGCAATTCCAGCAAATACCAAGAAGTGACATCACACCTCTGGATTGATGTTGAATTGACACTCTAGGATTCATACAGTTTTCCCTGAATCCTAGACTGTCATATTAGCATCACACTGGCAATGTGATATCACCTTAAGGTACTTGCTAGAAGTGATGTTGGGCCATCAGTGTGATGCTGCTTTTTAAAACATTTTTCTGCCACCCGCTGGTGGGTTGGCAGGCAATGGAGAGGTAGGTCAGGAGGTCTCCCACTGAAGCAAGACACTTTGGCTGCGGTCACACAAGCCAGTTGGAGCGGAGGAGGAGTGAGGCTATTTCCTCCGGAGGAATCCGACATGCAATTGCGAGATCACACTTCCCTTTGAAGCTGTGGGTTCAGCATGCAACCACGGGTGGGTCTTCCCCCCCCCGTTTGTGTCCCATGCGCTTAAACGAGGAATCGAGGAATTGCACCTCCGCATTGAGGGCTCGCTATGGAGTTTGTGATGATGGACATACTGCGGGGGGTGGGGAACAACCGTACAGAGTCAGGATGAAATAATCAGACCATCCCGACTGCATGAGAGCATGCCTGAATGATCAGACAGGGGGAAGTCCATCCGTGGCCTGTCACAACCAGTTAGAGCTGGACTTTCCCCGGTGTCTTTTAACTCTGCTTCTGTGACGGAGCAGCACAGGTTGCTGACGACTGCGGGATGTTTCCCAGATGTTGCTGTCTGATTGTCTCCTTTAGGCATTTGCAGCTATGTCGGATCTAAAGATGCATGTGATCACAGCCCTAGTTTCCCTAGCTCCACAGATGAGTAGGATTTGAACCTCAGTCTCCTGTATCCGAGACCAACACCTCAACCATCATATTATAGTGGCACTCTGTGTTGAACTGAACTATGGACTTCTGGTAAAGACTGACAGATCTTCCAAGAGTAGTGGAAGTTATATGAAAACCCATTCACTGCCTTGGAAGATATCAACTGTGCATTCAATCCTGACCATCATGCTTCAGAAGTAAGTCCTACTCATTGACTCAATATAGTACGCTCATTCCCTATTAGTAAGTTTTAAAGATGATTTGTCTGAAGTAGTAAGAAGCTACTAGATGAGCTTTGAACAACATACATCAGACTAGCAATGCTTTTGTTTTTCTGTGAGAGAAAAATCAGTCACTGCCCAGTCAAGCAGCTATAACATGAATGCATCTGGAACCAAATTTATGGAACTGAAGCAGAATCATTTGTGGCTTCCTTTTTAGCCATCGCCCATTTTCATACGGTTAAAAACAGAACACATTTGCTAATACAACACATCCCTTGTATTAGCAAAGTGTAATAGATGGTATGACAGACTGCTGAGAAAAACAGGCTTTTTAAAAGGCTGCTTGTGTCAGAGAATCAGGGAGTTCATGAGTTAATCTTCCCTAGGTAAGAATTTATGTGATTGATTGCTCTACTGTCTCTCTGATTGGCCAACAGCAGCTGAGGGAGGAAATAAAACAGCTGATCTGGAGGGAAAAGAGCGCTGTCACCATTTGGTCTTTCACCTTTTGAGACATTTTTGGTCTTTGTCTGAAAACTAACATCTGGATCAGTAGCCAGAGGGTTTGGCTTCTGAGAGAAGAGACATTTCGGAGTCAGTGTTTTCTGACAGGTGATAGGCAGAGAAGTACTTCTACAGAAAGAAGAAGAGTGAAATATACTGGGTTCGAGACGCATATAGTGATCAGCTCATAGTTTATTAGTGATTTGAGCTTAACTCTAAGACAACTCTAGCAGGGCTGGAGCCCTGCTTATATGCGTGCAAAACACCACACCCCACACACACACACTCCCCGTGATAGGGTATTTACATTACAACTCCTGCTCAATAGGCCCATTTCAGGATCCTGGCTATCTATTGTTCTGGTGTACAAGCTTAGTCAGTTTCCAGGTATGGTTCAGGCTCAGTACATAACAAAAAGAAACCCCATTGTCCTAAATATATTAAAACTGCTCTGAGGGAGAATTTAGATTCTCAGTCAGAAAGCTACAGAACAGCCTTATACAGACAAAGGATACTGGAGAAGGATTTGGCACAAGATCTGGGTAGTTACAGTGAACTCCCATATAAGCCAAATAGTAAAAGGAGTTATTGCTTCTTAGGGACAAGGAGAATAACTTCCTGTCAGTGAAAGGGGTTGGGAAGAGAACCCTGGTCTATGATAAAGGGGAGAAGCTTAGACACTTCAGGAGTTAGTGAAAAGCTGTAATATCTAAAGGGAAACCTAGAACTCTGAAGGAAGAAATCTAGAAACTTTAAGCAAATGCTGCCTCCAGAAGAAACATTAATAAAAACTGTGTTAGTGCTGAAAAATACTAAACAAAGTACCTCTCAAAGAAAGAACTAGAAAACCTTGAAACAAAACTACAAATACACTCTCTTGAATATTCTAAGAATTCACCTCTGTAAACATTAGAAAGCTTTTAACTCAGCAATCTCAAAACCTTCACTATTCCTATCATACATATATTCCCTGCCTGTGTAATAAAATCTTTATTCTGTTTTTGAAAATTAATTTACCTCAAGCGCCATTTCACAAGGGTTTATAAAACAGGACAGCTCCTGTCTTTCCCTCAAGTTCCTGTACAGGGCCATGAGAGTCAGTCTGGTGTAGTGGTTAGGAGCGCAGACTCTAATCTGGGAGGACCGGATTTGATTCCCCACTCCTCCACATGCAGCTGCTGGCGTGACCTTGCATCAGTTATAAGTTCTTATAGAACTGTTCTCTCAGGAGCAGTTCTCGAAAGTGCTCTCTCAGCCCTACCTACCTCGCAGGGTGTCTGTTGTGGGAGGAGAAGGGAAAGGGGACTGTAAGCCACTCTGAGACTCCTTCAGGTAGTGAAGAACGGGTTATAAATCCAGTCTCTCCTCCTGTTCTTCTTCTTCTAAAGCCTAAACCAATATCTAAACTAAGGGTGAGACAGTTTCAAGTTTATATAAAAGGGAATGAGAAGATATACATGCTACTGTATGGCGACTCAAACACTGAGGGGAACTGAAGTTTTGGTGGGAAATATCTGCCAGACAGTTGGGGCGATACAGGGGTCCATCATAGATGCTACTGAAGCCAGTGAACGATGGTGCTCTCAGGCTGGCCTGCTTACTCTGTCCCTGTTTGGATGCCTTGTATGCAAATAAAGACAGAGTTTCAGACCCAGGGCTCTTCACCTTGGCCTGAAAGTCTTAATTAAGGCCAGTCAGAGGTAGGGAGACTGCAAAAAGCACAATTCATTCTTCACAGAGAAAGATTCAGCAAGGGTGAGAGAAACCTGTGCTACCATCCACCTTATGCTTAGCCACTTATTAAAAGTACTCATCTATTCCACTGAGCAATCTACCCAACACGCAAGATACCCATAGGACACCTATGGAATTAGGAATACAAGTCACCAGCAGAAAGAAATGAGCCATACGTGGCCAACATAGGTTTGCTGAATGCCCATGGAAGAGAAACAGACAAACACTCAACCTTTACAGGTTCCGTGAGTGCAAAGACATGCAGACAGTGATCCTGAAAAATACATTCATCCAGTGCTTGTGGTGTCATCTTGGTGAAGTGGCTAGGAGTGTGGACTCTAATCTAGGAGAACCAGGTTTGATTCCCCACTCCTCCACTTGCAGCTGCTGGTGTGACCTTTGGTCAGTCACAAGTTCTTTCAGAGCTGTTCTCTCAAGGGCAGTTCTCGAAAGAGCTCTCTCAGCCCCACCTACCTCACAGGGTGTCTGTTGTGGGGAGGGGAGAGGAAGGGAAAGGAGATTGTAAGCCGCTCCGAGACTCCTTTGGGTAGTGTAGGGCGGGATATAAATCCAATCTCTTCTTCTCTCTTCTTCAATCTGCCTCAGTTCACAGAGTGAACTATATCTCTAACTTACCCTTCCAGCTGATACCAGAGAAGCTGTAGAAACCCTAAACTGGAACCTGGAAATAATTTTGGCGTTGATGCTGGCTAATAAACAGAAGTTTAATTCTGAAAAGACAGTTGAGTAGAAAGTTGAGTGGAAGGTGTGACCCAACATTTAAAGTGTTACCCATTCTGGATGGGATCGCTCTCCCCTTGAAGGAACAGGTCCTTAGTCTGGGGGTGCTCTTGGACCTAGGCCAACTATGGGATAAGCAGGTGGCAGCTGTGACCAGGAGTGCCTTTTACTAGCTTCAACTGTTTAGTCAGATGCAGCCTTTCCTGGGCAGAAAGATCTGGCCACTGTGGCACATGCCCTGATTACATCTGGATTAGATTACTGCAATGTACTCTAGGTGGTGCTACCCTTGAAAAATGTTCCGACACGTCAATTGGTGTAGAATGCTGCAACAAACATATTGACTGAAGTGGGTAGTACAGACCACAGCATTCCAGTTTTTTCCTGGAATTGGTAGCCAGGCAGGATTGGTAGCCAGGCAACCCAAAGCATTCACATGTACTCTGAGGCGCCATCTATACTGCTAAGCAGACTTGTAAACAGTCAGTCAATTCCTGCCTGAAATACACTGCAACTGCAGATGGAAAAACTACTTCAAGCCATGGGAATACTGCTACCACCAGATATGCATACCCGATATGCTCATACAACAGCAGTCATCACAGACACTCTCTACTGGTAGCATGCTAGGTCTACATTGCAGCTTACTTGTTTTAAAGATTCCTGTCCTATCTCTCAGCCTAAAACAGTTTGTGCTCCCTCGGCTGTGATTCAGAGTCTCCACTTCCCCCATTTATTCCTTTGGAATCCAATACATACTGACAAAGCACTTTTCCAAATACTGCTTCTTCAATTCAGTGCACAAACTGGCCCTTACAAAAAACTCAAAGATGATATTTTTGTCACTATATTGGTATTCAAAGGTGACAAAACCAGACTTCTTCAGGAGCACGGTGTAGATCAAGGCGACGGTGCAATCATCCCTGTTTGACTCAATATAATTCCCACGAGGATTCCATGAAGATCTGGACAAACAGGAGCAAAAAACAAGCCTGGTTTTAGAAGGCAAGCAATGGGGAGGGCTCCACAGCCTGTAAGCTACTGAATAAGTAGGGCTGCCGAGTGGGGGTGGAGGGCGGGTAAACCCCCGCTTTGGAGGCCCGATTTCCGCCGCTGCGGAATCGGGCCCCGGGGGAACCCCACCCCCGGCGTGCGAGTCACTAGGAAGTGACGTTATGACGCCGGGCACGCTGGGGGCGGGGTCAGTGCCCAGGTGAAGACACAAGTAAGCTGCTTTGGGAAGAGTGGTATAAGAAAAACAAAAAATAAGCCAGCAGGACAGTTGTACTTTGTGGAAGAGGATATCACTGGCCATGGAAAAATCCACAAGGGTCTTACTTGCTGCAGCTCTCTGCTTTATTCCCCGATCCATCCACAGAATCCATGTAAGTGGCCATATTAGTGAATCCTGCTGGCAGATCATCCCATTCAACAAACTTGATCCCACTTCCAACAGAGAAAGTTCCTTCAGGACATTTAGTGCATACCTGGTTCTTCATTTCTAGATACTCCCCAGAAGCACACGAAAAAGCTGAGAAAGCAAACAGTGATGACCAATTAACGGCACCAGAAAGTAATTCAATGTGAATTCAAACATATGCTTTCTAACAAGCTCATTCATTCATCAAGCCTCGAATGAGTTTTTTCATCTGAGTCAGATCACAAACATGAAATCATGCTTGATTCTGTAAGCAAAACAACAAAGAAGTTCTATACGAGAGTTGCATCAACAATATGGGAAAACATACTGCAATCCTTCCCTTTGATGGGATCAGGTAAACCAGAACATTCCACTTCCAGATTTGGGACTGCTACCCTCCATCGGGATCCGCTGCTATCGCACTCCGTGTATTCAAAGTGGTAGTCCACCTGCAAGCAATTAAACATTTACTTCAGTTCCATCATATTTACCAAGTAAACCCCTTTACAAGAAAAAGCATTCATGTAAAAATAATGAACTGCCAGTTTCTGGACAGATACAAAGTTAAGATTAGAGTCAAACAGGTGTAGTTTACTACTTGCTATAAAGGCGGGCCTGCAGGTAGATCTATAAAAGCCACTAAGACCCATAAAAATGCTCTATCTTGGCTGTTACCTTTTCAAATGAGCATGTCCCCATAAAGCAAAGCTGGGAAGTTCCAAAAAAGAGGCGAAGGGCAGAGAAGGTGTTGTGGAATGCTGGTTTTGTCACTTTCAAAATGGTAAAGAGTTTTGGAGGGGGGGAGACATGGTTCAGTGGCAGAGCGCCTACTTGGCACGCAGAAGGTCCCAGGTTAGGACGTCTGCGTTGGCCGAGAGGGGTTGCGAGGTCCACTCCGGGATATTGTGAACAGATCCCTCTTGGAGGGCCAGTTCCCGGAGGCTCTCAAGGAAGCGACAGTCCGCCCTCTACTAAAAAAAACAGCACTGGATCCAGCCGATTTGGCCAACTACCGGCCGTTGTCCAATTTGCCTTATTTAGGCAAAGTAATAGAGAGGGCGGTGGCGGCACAGTTGCAGGCCTTTCTGGATGACACCTCCGCGCTGGATCCATTTCAGTCCGGCTTCCGCCCGGGCCACAGGACTGAGACATTACTGGTGGCCCTCACAGATGACCTCTGTAGGCACCTGGATCGGGGCAGGACGGCGGCACTTCTGCTGTTGGACCTGTCGGCTGCGTTCGACATGGTCGATCACCAGTTGCTCGCCCACCGCCTCGCCGACGTGGGGATTCGGGGACTCGCCTTGCAGTGGCTTGTCTCCTTCTTCCAAGGCCGGGGACAAAGGGTGGCGCTCGGTGAGAGTTCGTCCCAGAGGCACCCAGTAGAGTGTGGAGCTGTGCTCTCGCCGATGTTGTTTAACATCTATATGCGCCCCCTTGCCCAGATTGCCCGGAGTCATGGGCTGGGCTGTCATCAATATGCTGATGACACCCAGCTCTATCTGTTGTTGGGCGGCCGGTCTGGCTCTAACCTGGAAAATCTGGACCGGGCGTTGCGGGACGTAGCGGACTGGCTTAGACGGAGTCGACTGAAACTAAATCCGACGAAGACGGAGGTCCTATGCCTAAATCGGAGCGGTACAGGGGTAGGGGTCCCACTTCCGGCCTTCGGTGGGGCGCCATTGGTGCCAGCTCCAAGGGTCAGGAGTTTGGGAGTGCTCCTGGATGCTTCCTTGATAATGGAAGCCCAGGTAGCAGCCACTGCCAAGGCAGCCTTCTACCATCTGCGGCAAAAACCACTGTTTACCAGCGTCTCAGAAATATTGAGTTACAAACAGCTTATGCCGCACTTCCGCCTTTTTACAAATCTCTGAAATCCAAAACTTTAATGTCTGTTCCTTCATACCTAGCTAATATTTCCAACCCAAATCATAGATGGGCCTTTTCCAGAGCCAGATTTGACAGTTTTCCATCTGCAGTTCTTTCCGGAAGATTTCAACATATCCCCAGACATCTGAGATTTTGCTCATACCCTTCCGAGTCAATAGAGACCCTCCCCCATATATTATTTCATTGCTCTCACTATGCAGAAGAAAGAGCCCTTTTAATTACGCCTTTATTAAGGTCATTTAGATTTCAAGGACAATTAGTAATCCAGTCCGAGGAACTTTTGCTGAAACACTTACTGGAGGACAAATCCACGGCTATTTCAAGGAATGTTGCTAAATTTCTTTTAATTGCAATTACAAACCATAAGCATCTCCTTAATACTCCTTTGAGATGTTTGTTTGGTTGTTTGTTTTTTCCCCCCTCTCTGTAATGTCTTACGATAATCTGGAAACTGTTTTTGATTCTGTATGCTGTCTGATGGGTCTTTGACCGTAATAAACTGATTGATTGATTGATTGATTGATTGATACCAACTGTGGCTGATTAGGCAGTTAGTCCCCTTCCTCAAATGCAATGATCTGGCGTCAGTGATCCATGCAATGGTCACCTCGAGGTTGGACTACTGCAATGCTCTCTACATGGGGCTGCCCTTGGGGCAACTTCGGAAGCTGCAGCTGGTGCAGAATGCCGCAGCTAGGTTGTTGGTGGGTGCCCCTGTGAGGGAACACATCCAACTGGTGCTGAGGGCACTGCACTGGCTGCCAATAGCGTTCCGGATACGCTTCAAGGTGCTGGTTATGACCTTTAAAGCCCTTTATGGTCTGGGGCCTGTCTACCTGCGGGACCGCCTTTCCCCGCACGTTCCCCCGAGAGCACTGAGATCTGAGTCACAGGACCGCTTGGTCCCCCCTGGCCCTAGGGACGCCAAATTGACATCTACTAGAACTAGGGTGTTCTCCTTGGCAGCACCAATACTATGGAATCAGTTTCCCCATGAGATCCGCGTCCTCCGGGACCTCTGCCAGTTCCAGAGAGCGGTGAAAACGGAGCTATTCCGCCAAGCATTCAATTAACCCAGACCAAGTTTGATAGCACTTTATGGTTGCCGCCATGGGTATGTTGTACTGTGTGTAAATTTCAATTTTAATGTACTGTATAGACTGTTTTAGAGGTATTATTTTATTGGTTTTAATGTTGTTAGCCGCCCTGAGCCGTCTCGGTGGGAGGGCAGGGTAAAAATCAAATCAAATTAAAAAAAATAAATTATATTGGGGGCTACCATTTTATTTATTAATTTATTTAGAAATTTTTCATCCTTCCTTTCCAGGAAACCTGCCTAAAGCGGCTTACAAAATACTGCTTAATAAAAACAAAATATTTAAAGTTATTATTTTTCCAGAGCAATGCTTTCTGAGGAAAACCTATGGGGCATTTTTTTACCTCTAATGCAATTTATTAGCTAGCATACAAAAGCATCCCTTATGGCAAAATGAGTAGATTTCCAGTAAAGTTTCTGACATTTTGTTCTTTGTTTGCGGGTGCTTTTTTGTGGTAAGTGGCAGTACTTTGGGGGCAATGTTTACTAATGTGCAGGTGACAATGTCCTAACATTCAAAGGTTATAGAGCTTCTCTATGCATTCCCCCCTCCCCCAAAAAATCCCTGCAACTGGGCTAGGAAATTCAAGTTGCTATGTACCATTCATACTGTAGGATTAATGTTTGGGCAATAAAACAAATGTTGCTGGAGTCTGCCCTTTTTTTAAAAAAAAAAAGTGAAGCTATAGAAAGATACATTAGGCACACATAAAAAAACAACAATAAACTTCTCATTCTAGATTGTTTTTGAAAGCAATGAGCCAAGGGAGGCAGCATAGCTTAAATTAATTATTAGATGAAACTTCTCTCGGCACAGCACTGTTTTCCCAAAAGAATGCTCACTGACCAAACTTCTTCCACCACACACATTATTAAAGACAAAGCCATCGTTTTTAAGCATCAAATGTTAGCACCATGACAAACTGACTCCATGTAGAGAATAACCATTGCAGATAGAATCCTCAGACTAAATTTTTGAGGGCTGTCTCACCCGTGCATTTTCTCTGCCCAATGGCTTGTAGCTGCATGTGTAAACAGACCCCATTGCAAAGCACTGCCTTCATGGTAACATGAGGGATTACAAACACCTTTTCTGTGGTGTATTATGAATCATGGCTCATTCAGACAGGTGAGTCATCATCTGGTGTTGTGGTTTTGAAGAGCATCAGAGACATAGCCTTAAGTTTTGAATGCACTGTTTTACAGAACATGGGAAGAAGTCAATCGGCTGTCCTTGGTTTGTCATAACACAGACCAGCCTGGTGCTTATTTGTGCAATGTACTCAACATCTTTTTCCTCTGTGTGTGTGTGTTTTGATTAGGGGTGCCAGGTCTGGATTGTGAAATTCCTGGAGATTTGTGGAGTGCAGCCCGGAGAGGACAAGGTTGGGGAGAAGAGAGGAGAGACCTCAGTGAGGCATTATGCCATAAATTCACCTTCCAAAGCCATCATTTTCTTAGGGTTCCCAGCTCTGGGTTAGGGAATACCTGAAGATTTTGGGAGTGGAGCCTGAGGAGGGGCAGGATTTGGGAAGGGGAGGGATTTCTTTCTTTCTTTTTTGCTCCCCTTCTTTCATTTGTTTTTTTTTAATGGGGAATTTTTATTGCATTTTTATTAAAACTACAAACTATAACAGAAATAAGGGAGGGAACTACCCACTACTGACTAAAAACCCAAGAGAGGAGATCTTCTAATCAGCTTGAATACACATCTAGTCTTAATCATATTAATCTCATTACAAACTGAGTCACATATTCTGCTAACTTTTCCCACATCTTAAATTTAACTGATATAAGGAAATACCCCAAAGCATCTCAATTCAAAATTTTTCAAAGGTACAATTCAGAGTCCTTCAGCCTTCACTTCTTCTTGTCCAGTCTCTTCCGCAATTTATAAGGACTTTTAGGAGCTGCTGCCCCTTTCTCTGACAGAGAGTCCTCTCCGGAAGTTCTTCTGGAATTAGCCATCTATATCCAGTTGAATTTGTTTGAAGAAAAAGAACAAGGTCTTTATATTTCTTTCTCCGCTCTTATTTCAAATGGAATATCCTTCAGTACTCTCCCCCACTCTCAGTGGTGCTCCAGATACAGCTTTCAGGATTGCATCCCTTACATGCCTCTTTGAGAATCTTACGACAATTTCCCCAGGCAGATTATTTTTCATTATGTATCCTGAATATGACCTGTAGGCCACATCCATTTCGCTTAACAAAAATTCTGCCTTCATCTCTGTCACTGGGGCCAGTATTTCACTCATCATTTCCTTCAGATTCTCTCCCTTAGTCTCTGGCATGTCCTGAAAGCGAAGGATCATATTAGCCTTTTCCATTTGTAATTGTAGCAACTGCTCTTCTGTAGAAACTTGCTTCTTTTCCAGTTTTTGTACTTTCTTCTTCACCTTTTGGGTAGTGGCGTCCACTTCTTTCACCTTCTCATTTGTTTGATTCATCATTTTCAGAGTCTCACTTATCTGATTTTGTTGAATGATGATACACTGGGTCATTGATGTCATCTGCTCTTTAAGATTATTCATTTGGTCCAGCAGGTGGTGCATGGAGTCTGCCAAAGTCTTTGCCGGCTCGTTGGCTCCTTCCGGTTTTGGGCTCTCAGTTACTTTTGCTTTCAGATGTTTCTCTTTCCCCGTCCTCTTCCCCGCCATCTTTTTCGCAAACCTTTTGAAAGTCTCTGAATGTGTGCTTAAATGCTCGCACTCGCCTTGGTAAGTACTCCTTAGCAGTTGAACAGCCTTACTCTTGAGTGTTAACTCTGAAGTTAACTGCTATATCCATTAGGCATCTGAAATCAGCTTTATACATTTTAAAATCTCCAGTACCTGTTGTTACATTTTATGGCACATATGGCTTGGCCTGGCAAAGTAACATTTATGTCAGATCCAGCTCTTGTAACAAATGAGTTCAACACCTCTGCTCCAGGATGTCCACATCTCCTTTGGTACACTACAGACACTCAGGAAAATGGATCATCACCTGTAAAGACACTGAAGGTGAGATGCCTCTCGGGAATTGAGAGAGAAATGGGACTGCTGTTGACTGGCATCTTCCTGTGGGCCTTCATGTTGGATTTTTCTACTTAACAATTAGGAAAGCCAGAAGATTTTCAAGAAGGTCTTTAAGGATAAGTGGAATATAACTGGATAGCAGTCAGTTATTAAAAGGTAAAGGTTCCCTTGCTCGAAAGCCAGTCGAATCCGACTCTAGGGTGCTTCGAACAAGAGAGTTGAGCTTGGGAGTTCAGTGCCAGAGGTCAAGGAGGAGCAGGAGAGAACCCCTCTAGTCCACGTTTCCTGAGGAGGGACATACAAGGTCCACATCAAGGGACAAAAAAGCTCCACATCCTTCTGTAAAATCACTTTATCATATTGATGTGATACAGTTTATCAATGCCGTCAGGAGAGACCAAATAGCTTATGTCCCCCATCTTCTCCTTCACCTGACATAGACCAAACCAGGAAGCCTCCATTTGATTTGCTTCAAGGGGCTTCAGAACCAGAGTCTCTTTTATTAAAAGACCTCTCCCTGGCCTTTCTATCATACCAGATTTTCTGCTGTAGATTTTGTAGATGGATTAAAATATTATATGTAAGGCTCCATGAGCCAGAATAGTGAATGGTAATGAGACCTCCACTTTCTTTAAATTGGGGAAAGGAGTCAGACAGGGTTGCCTGCTCTCACCACTTCTCTTTAATATACCAGTTGAAATTTTGGAAATAGTGGTGCATCAGCATGAAGGAATTAAAGGCATCAGTTTCCAGGAAAATGTTACAAAGTTAACATTATATGCTGACGATATTGTTTTTACATTACAGTATTCTAAGACCTCGGAGCAGAGTATAAATCAAACAATAATGCAATCTGGAACAATTTCTGGATATAAAATTAACAACGATAAGTCCATGCTGATGGGAGTAGGACTAACAGAAGTCAATAAATGTGTAATAACTGAAATAATTAATTCATCTTTGAAAAGTGAAAAAAATAAATTATTTAGGCATTCTAGTCCCTAGTATGTTTGTCCAAATGATGGAACAAAGTCTATGTCCAATAATTAAGAAAATGGGAAATGGTTTAAAAATTTGGGCTAAATACAAGTTGTCTTGGCTAGGACGTATTCCTATTATTGAAATGAAAATCCTACTAGGTGTCTCTTTGTAATTATGGAACTACCTCTGCTTGTTAGTCATGAAATGATGAATAAAATTCAGCCAATAATGAATATATTCATATTAGGATTACAAAAAACCTAGAACTAAAAACTGCATGTTACAACAGACATGGGAGAATGGCAGCATTTCCACACCAAGTCTTGAAAGGTATTACTTGGCATCAAGAATGTCTACTTTAATTAACTGGTTTAGACAAAACACAGAGGATTTGGGAATCAGAGCAATATGGTCTTGCCTGTTTACTGAATAACTGGATATAGAAATATAACAAGCAAAGGGCAAATCAAGATACTATGCATAATCATATGGCATTAGCAAGGGCATGGAATCTGTGTAAAAAAATAGGGCTGATCAACTCCCTTATACACCAATATTTCAGCATAAAGAATTTTCAGAAGCCCTCCAAACAGAGCATGGGAAAATTTAAAATTCATTAGACTTTCTGATTTTCTTAATAATCATGCTATTAAATCCTATGGAGAGTTACAACAGGAGGCTGGTGAAAGTTAATTGCCTTTCTTCCAATACCTTCAAATAAGAAGTTTCATTCAGTCTAGATCTAGACAAACTGATATCTATCACTCCTTTAATAGATTCAAATGCGTTTTAGATCAAAGAGAACTGCATAGACAATTGGTAGTGGTTATTTATGGGATTCGGGCAGATTCCAAAATTAGGAATACAATTTAAAAAACAGGTAGGGAAAAGATTTACAGGAAGTTATCCCGTAAAATCTTTGGCAGGGATTGCATAGGGATATGGCAAGAGTATCAGCTAATACAGGTATAAGAGAAAATATAATTAAGATAATGTATGGGTAGTACCTTACACCTGACAGGATTGCTAAAGTATCAGTGGGAAAGTCTAAACTTTGCTGGTGATGTAACAGGGAGACTGTGGGTGCATTCAGACAGGCAGCTAATATTGCAATTGGCCCAGCTCTAATTTGATCCCGATCTTTTTTATCCAGCATTGCACGACTAGACAGCTCCCCTTACTGACTGCATACTCTGCGATGGATTGTCTAGATGGCATCCACCTGAAGGAGCCACGCAGTCTGGGTTTTTAAAAAATTCTGTTTGCGCATGCACACCCGTGCCTCAACGTGTACTTGCTTTTCCGCGCATGCACGGAGTTGAATGATTAAAGCACCACTAGTGGTACCTCTCTCTAGGTACCTTTTTAATTAATTAATGCAGTTCATGAAATTCACGGTCCATTTAGAAACATGAAATTGTCCGGAACGTTTGAGCGGAGCTCTGCAGCTGTCGTGCGCTTACACGTTTATGCGCATATCACTAAGAATTTTGTAAAATGGTGCCCATTCGGGATGGTCTGACGTCAGACCATCCCGAAGGAAGGATTGCACACTGGAATGATCAGACGTGGGAAAGTCCGCAATTGGCCTGTCAGGAAGCAAAATCTCCAGATTTTAACTAGTGTCTTTTACGTATGGCTTCGAAGCACGGCAAAACGGGATGCTGCAAGACTACCATTGTTATCTACAGCCAAGCAAGCAGAACAAGCGTCCAAGGTCATTTACATTCTTCCCAATTTGGGAGGCTTCTTATGGAGACAGTTGCTGAGCCAAGTAAGCGAAGCAAAGTGAAGCAGTCACACACATACGCATACACACAGTCACACCAATCTGCCCCCCGCCCACATAGCAAATATACAAAAAGCACAAGAAATACAAATCATGGCAAACTAAGTGCTGAGTTTGACAATTTCTTCGGGATCGTCTCTCCCCATATGTGTCCCGCAGAGCATTGTGCTTAATCAATCAACATTTACTGGTTGTCCCTGGCCCCAAGGATGTCCGACTAGCCTAAACCAGGGCGAGGGCTTTTTCTGCCCTGGCCTCAGCCTGGTGATAACAAGCTCCCACTTGAGATCAGGGCCCTGTGGGATTTATTACTATTCCGCAGGGCCTGTAAAACAGAGCTGTTCCACCGAGCTTTCAGCTGAGGCAGCAGACATCCAAAATCCATCTTTGGCCTCCCTTACTGAAATCGCTGACTCTATGATCAGCCTAAACTGAGCATAGCAACACAAAGCTTGATTGCTGTTTCAATTATTGTTTTATTTATTTAACTACTGTTGCTGAGACTGTGTGACTTTGTAACCCGGCCTGAGCCTGTTCACGGGGAGGATGGGATAAAAATCAAATTAAATAAATAAATATAAAGAATTCCTAATAACATAGTCCCTGGTTTCATTTCAAAGTTGATTTTTAAAATCTTCTGGAACTTCACATGTATATCTTTCCAAAATTTTCTTAACCTTTTTATAGGTCCACTACATGTGGTAGAAGGTGCCATCTGCCTCTACATTTCCAGCAGGTCCCTATATAGTTCTTGTCCATATTTTTAATACCTTTAAGAGTTAATATCATCAAAAGCACATCTTATACCAGTATTCTCTTAATGCTTAACTCGCAGTAAATTCTATGCCTCCCATCCATAAGTTTTCCCATTGTTGAAATATTATTTCTCGCCCTAAATTTTGAGTCCATTTCAACTTACACATTTTAACTTGTTCAGTTTCTGTATCATATTGGAGTAAAAGCTTGTAGATTTGTCCTAATAGATTATTTTTCTGTTGAGAATTGTTTTTTCAAATTCAGTTGGGTCTCTTTTCTGACCTCTGTAAACATAGGCGGCTTCTTTGTATCTAGAGATTAGTTGGAAATACACCAGCCATGGACTTCCGGTTGGCGGATTGGCAATGGCGGTCGCTCTCCCCAGCTCGCGGGGAGGCGATTAGCACACCAGCGGTAAGGAGGGGTGCTGCCTCAAGCGGCAACCCCATGGAGCCCTTGCAATGGGTTCCAGGCCAGAGGGCTTTTGAGGGCTAGCCTCTTCCACGGCTCGATGCCGGAGAATAGAGGCTTCCCTCTGCCCTGATGGTCCTACCGCTGAGTGACCATATGGTACAAGCTAATTCGACCGGGACAAGCGCAGGAGATCGAGCGGAACAACGAATGAGAGAGCGAGGTCTGTGAAAGGACCAACAATTAACGTGAGTTCGAAGTAAACTAATTATTTTGATAAAACGGAGTACCCCCCATGGGAAAAGTGGAGCACAAGGAGGGACGCCTCTTGAGCGCAGAGACAGATCAATTCAGCGAAGGGGGTAGGGGGGAAACAAACAGCGAGACTATATTGAGAGACTTACTTGAGTACCGATAACGAAAAGACGAATCTTTCAAGCCCTGACAAAGCGGTTTGAAATTGTAAACAAAGAGGGAACATGGCGGCTTCCCAAGGAAAGTTTAAACTGAAACCAGGCAGCCAGAGTCCAAGACCAGAAGAGGGAGCAGACGTCATGAAGTTACTAGCAGATATGCTGAAGCCGGTAATGGAGCAACTCGGTGGTATTAAACAGCAACTGGCTACACTGAATCAAAACTTTGCACAACAGCAGCACCAGCTGGCAGAAACGGAGAAAGTGGAGCAAGATACTGAAAAAGTTACAGAAATGGACACCGCAAATAAGAAAGTGAAGAAAAGAGTGACAGATGTGGAAACAACACAAAAACTTCAGGAAACCCATTTTTTACAGCTTCAAATGGAAAAAGCTAATATCCAATTATATAAAGAAAAATAGCCTGCCTGGAGAGATTGTGGTTAGATTTGCGAGAAGACAGACCAGAGATGCAATATGAAAGGCAACTTCAGCAAATCCACTGAAATCTGGGAATATAACCATCAGAACTTTAAAAGACATTCCATTTGAAATACGTCAAAAGAGGAAAAGCTACAAGGAGCTCATCTCATTTCTTCAAACCAATGGAATTCAGTATCGGTTGGTGATTCCTGAAGGTGTCATTTTTAAAATCAACGATAAAAGAGAGATTGACTCCATTTTCAAAGCTAAGGAGTTTTTGAGACATCAGCTGGGATCAGAGGAAGACCTTAAAGATGAAGAAACTAAATCAAGTGACTCTGCTACTTCTGGAATGGACGAGGGTTCTGTTGGCGAAGCAGGAGCAGTGAAAACTGTATATGACTTTAGAGACAGAAAACCGAAGTAAGGGCAGAAGGACTCTGTAAACCACCCTTTGAAGCAAGGAAGATGCTCAAGAAGTTCTCTCATAAAAATTAATTTACTAACATAGAAGTAAAACAAGAACTTTACAAGTATATTGTGTGACTAACACTTTTATTACTAACATATAGCTTAACACGGAAATGATCTCCTTCTCTTGGGTTTTTAGTTCGTGTGGGTATCTTTCCTTTATCCCTAGTTGTAGTCCCTTCCTATATTTTTCATTGTAGTTCAGTAGTCTTATGAAAAATAATAAAATTTCCCCCTTGGGGGTTTAAAAAAAAAAAAGGAAATACACCAGCCATTGTATTTTCTTTCCTTTCTCTTTTATTGTTTGCCATGATTTAATTTCTCCTTGTGGATTCAGCGTATCTTGATAGGTTATAAAATCATTGGTTTTTCTCTTATACATCATAAAATGCATCTATTGGTGACATTAACCTCTTTTTAACCTAAATTAGTTTTTTGTATCTATTTTTAGATGAAGTAATACCCCTAGAATGTATAAGGTATTATCTCTTTTAAATTCATGGTGCAATTGTTGAACCCTTCTTTTCATAATTTTGCATTCATTGTCAAAGCAGTTATTTCTATTCGGTGGCTCAGACATATTCCTGTATCTATGTGAACATAAGTTAAAAGGCTCAAGTAGAGTAAAAAGATCATATAATAGCTCAATGGAAGACTTGGACAAATTAACTCTAGAGAGTTCATCTTTAATAAATCTATCTTCCATCAAACACAATATCCTACTATGTTTCCTCCTATCTGAGGAGGCCAATAAAAATAACATATTTCATTACCCTGCTGCAACAGTTGTCTTTGCTCACTTAAATGAAGGTGGCCCTCAATTGGTAGCATCAGAGTAAGAGAAACAGGTAGATGATCCCCACCCATGAAATCTTGAACAGACAACCTCTTTATCAAATGAAGAAAAACAGGAGCCACCAGAAATAGTCAATAACACTAGCCCCCTTGGGACCAAAAAATGTAAAGTCACCCCTTTGATCAATCTCCATATACCCATAATATGGTAAGTTGTCTCTGGCCCCTGCCACACGGCAGGGGAAAAGCCTCTAAACGCGCAGCTTTTAAAAACTGCGCCAAAGTTGAGACGCCGCGGTGGGATCCCACGGATCCCCTGGCCGCGGCGCCTTTTCTCCCCGGCGCGATCAGACGCCAGGGAGAAACCAGGGCCCTGATAGGGAGCCTGCCAAACTGCGCATGCTCCGACATGTCGGAGCATGCGCAGTTTGGCTAGGGGTCGGGGATGCGCCGGCGCAAAGACGCGCTGCCGATCCGACGGCCCGGCTTGCGGCGCGTCATCCGGATGAACCACCTCGGTAGGTGGTTCACTTTTGACGCGCCGCAGCCGGGGAAAGGGCCAGATCGGAGACGGGAGCGCCACGCCAGCCAGATGTTGGCGTGGGATCGCGCCCGTTTGCTCCGTCTCCAATCTGGCCCACTCCCGGTCCAAAACGCCTTGTGAGAACGGGGCCTCTATATAGAAAATTCAAAGCGCTTCAGATCTGCCCTATTAATACTGGTGTCTTTCGATGCTCTTGAGTATATTAAAGATAATAAAGTATCATCAATGTTAAAGCCCAACCAGGTAGACAGTAAAGTTTCATTTTTGCTTCCAACTCTGGCATTGAAGTTGCCGGCTAAAATAATATCTGGAAGAGTCTCCAACAGTTCATCATATAACTGTATTAAGATATTCTAATTTTCATTCATGGATATGATACCAACATCTGGAGGTAAATAAATTGAAATAACAATCAAGGGGAAATTATCCAGAGTGACCAAAACATCCAAAACTATATCATTACAAACCAAAACTTTAGTTTAATGCTGTGGAGATTATTAGACATGCTAATTTAGCCCTAGGTCTCCCTCCCCCATTCCCTATAAAGCTTTCCTTGTGAGTGAAATATAACCAGGAAGAGCAACTTCATTTAAAGTCCACATTTCTTGAAGTAAAATAATATTGTATTGGGTTAGAAATGAAATAATACGTGGCATCTGACTTTTACTATTCCAACCGGCCATGATCCAATTCAGTATTTTGTACTGATTTGCCTTGAGTGGTCATAAATTCTCACATTGTTCAATACCTGGGACAGCTGTTACAGCACTACCATTCTTAGGCCATATCTAGATTATTGGTTCAAGGGGAACAGGGGCTGAAGGTCAGTCCTCATATGTGGGGGGGATGTGTCTCAAGGGAGTTTATTCTCTAAGTAGGAGACAATTCCTCCCCTCATTTTAGGGGAATGTAGAAGTTTGTCTTTATTTGTGCCTGATGGAGGCTTCCCTAATGTAACAGGTCTATCTTCTTTTGGGTGGTCACAAGTTTTACCAGCTTCCTTTACCTCCACTACATTATTTTGTTTTAATGCATTAGATGCACTACATATAGATGATCTACATATAATTGTCTAATTTCAGTTAATTTAGTTTGAAGCTGTTGCATATTTGACTGCTCTAAAACTGGAAGAGCTCCAAATGATTTTAGAAAGCTATCACCAAGTACATCTAGATATTTTTCTTTCATGGACAAATGGAATTGCAAATGTTTCTTAAAGGTCCAACCAGTATTTTCCTTTATGATTGTCTGGGGATAAGTCAGTCAACAGATTCTCTTTCTCATTCTGCTCTAGGGGGGGGGGGGGGGGGGGGGGGGAGATCCTTAGGTCTATGTAGCTGACTACATTTAGTAGAGAACAGAGAGATAACAGTTGGAACTTTAAAAAATCTCTGGGGGGAAATGCCACATAAAGTTTAGCCATAATCTGAGACTGGATATTGGGCAAAAAAAGAAAGAAAGGGAAGCATCAGTCTGCCAGTGTGAATAGAGCCTGCCAATCTTTCATAATATTTTAAGTCAATATTTTCAAATCTTTGCACTGACCTGGGTACCCCAGGCAAGTCCAATCTCGTCAGATCTCAGAAGCTAAGCAGGGTCGATTCTGGCAATACTTGGATGGGAGACCTCCTTAGAATACCAGCAGTCGGGAGGTGGGGCAGGCTTTATTCAGCCATCCCTCTGAATATCCTTCAGGCCCCCAGTAGGGGTCAGTCACCAGAGGTCGCCATGACTTCCAGGTGCACACACACACGCACATATGCACATATGAAAAATACAACCCCACCCAAAAAAGAACACATTTTGAAATTTTTGACCTAATAATGATCAGATACTTGTTTCCCCAATTAATAATTCAACCACTAAAAGGATAGATATTGAAAATAACCCTGCATGGATCTAAAATGGTCATTTATTTTATATTGTTCCTGGCCAGTATAACTGGCCCAAAAGGACATCTCATGTCTTTCCCCTTGTTAGTATAAGTTGCTGAATTCTGAGATAGTGCTTGTTTGTTTAAAGTGGTTGCGGTACCTATTTTCTCATAAATTTTCTGCAGTGTCTCAGCAATCAAATGTCTGTGAAGCTAATATATTTAAAATAGCTGAGTCAAACCAAAACCTCACCCTGACAACTTCTATTTGTTCTTCCAGTGACTGAGGAGCGCACCTTTTCTCCACCTCTTCCCCCACCTGGGAACAGAGAAGGACACTCTTGATAGAGGCTGGGTTTTCGCTGGACTGGAGCCTGGCAGGGTCCTTGCAGAGCAGCCTCTGGGTAGATGTCCTTTTTTTCCCACAGCCAACCAAGTCCTGCCTCCTCACCCTCTGGGTGGGTTAGCAGGTTTGGAACTGGCAAACGACAACCTAACCAGGCATATGTTTTCTTTTCTTTTTTCTCTGAAAGCTTTTCTAGTCTGTTCAGTTATCAGACAAAATTGAACTCTGCCCTTTTCCTTAAATAACAGATAATCTGAGGTTTCTTCATCCCTTATTTCTGAGTAAATTTCACTCAGTTCTCCACATATCTGTGAGCACAAATAAAGCATTCTGGCCTCATCTGGAATCTGAAGATCTTTAAAAGGTCTCTCAAAGCTGAACAGAAAAGCTTCCATGTCATCCCCTTTCTGATAACGTGGAAATGTCTTTTGTTCCACTGAAGCAATTTCCCCACTTCTCTGTGGAACTGGTTATTCTGCCCTTAACTGCATTTCTTGCATTTTCAGATGATATATCTCTTTCTCATGTTCTCTATTAGCATTATATCTCTTTCTCATGTTCTCTATTAGCATCTCTCTCTTTCTCCTGCTGTGCCATTTTAGCTTTTTCTTGTTCTGACTGAATTGTGGCTAATTCTAATTGTTCTTTTTCAGCATTGGCCCTCTCTGCCTTGGCCTGAATCCTGGCTTTCTCTGCTTCTATTCTTGCCAGTTCTATTTTCATTCTCATTATTTCTAATTCCTGACTAGGATTCTCCTCAGTAGATGCTTCTTCTGCCTATCTCCATGTGCCTCTTTAGTTTTATTAGGTGGTGCCATTTCTGACAGGAATTTTGTTGTAATTCATCGCAAATTTAGAAAATATTTTATTATATACAAGCATGTATTAGTGGTGGGACCAACTAGTGTGGGTTTTACTTTTGTATCACGGCGCTGCCACCAAATATCATGACCCCTCACTCTTCCCTCTAAAAGTTTTGTTCCCTTCCGTGACTGAGCTGCCTCAAGTAATATGGGTTTTCTTCATTGACTTTTTAAAGGGCTGACTGTACCACCCTGTCAAAAAGATATCATTTGGCTTTTAGCCCAGCCCTGGAACCTGAGGGAAGATTCATAGAAGCACAGAATCATAGAATCACAGAGTTGGAAGAGGCCATACAGGCCATCTAGTCCAATCTCCTGCTCAATGCAGGATTAGCCTAGAGCAGGGGTGTCAAACATGCAGCCCGTGGGCCGGATCAGGCCCCCAGAGGGTTTCTATCAGGCCCACAGTGGGACAGACCATCTCCTGCTTCCAGTTCTGCTGCTGCTGCTGCTGCATCATAGCTTGCTTCCCCAGACTTTCTTAATCACTCAGCCGTTTCATGTTTTAACCTGGGTCCTAGACTCAGAACCCTGAGCATGAGATTTCTGTGGTGAATGTCAATAAATAAAAAGTAGGTTTGCAGCTTACAGATACACACTTGAACAGCATACTCAAGATTGCAACAGCACAGACATTTTGATGCAATAATTCAGAGCAAGAGGTGTCAGTTATCAGATACTGTTAAATAAACAAAATATTGCAAGAGTGCTAATGTTTTAAGCATGTTTTTATTTTAAGTAAAGAAAATCTTTGTGTTTGTGTCCTTTATAAAGTTTATATCTCTGCTACCTGGCATTACATTTTATTACACACATGGCCCAGCCCAACAAGGTCTGATTTATGTCAGATCCAGCCCTCATAACAAATTAGTTCGACACCCCTGGCCTAGAGTATTTCTGACAAGTGTTTGTCCAGCCGCTGCTTAAAGACTGCCAGTGAGGGAGAGCTCACCACCTCCCTAGGCAGCTGATTCCACTGTTGCACAACTCTTACTGTAAAAAAGCTTTCCCTAAGATCCAGCCAGTACCTTCCCAGCCTTACTTTAAACCCATTATTGCAAGTCCTATCCTCTGCTGCCAACAGAAACAGCTCTCTGCCCTCCTCTAAGTGGCAGCCCTTCAAATACTTCAAGAGAGCGATCATGTCCCCACTCAACCTCCTCTACTCCAGACTGAACATTCCAAAGTCTAAAGTCCCTCAGCCTTTCCTCATAGGGCTTGGTCTCCAGACCTCCGATCATCCTTGTCACTCTCCTCTGCACCTTGTTTTTTGAGATAGAGAAGACGCGGGGGAAGTTGGTGGGAGATGCAGGTCAAAATGCGGCCACACAGCAAATAGTGTGAAACTGACCAATGCAATGGGGCAAATGGAAAAGGGAAGGCAGCACAGCTGTTTGTGGGGAATCGGTCAAAATATCCTGTCCTAAGTTATGGTTCTTTGTGGGATTGGTTCTTTATGGGATTGCCATGGCACAAAAACTGCATTTGAAAACATGTGTTGTCACTGAGTCATGATTTTATATGGACTCCACAAAAATCAACTATAAATTCACACATCATGTCAATGTCCACAGAATGCACCAAGGAGACCAGCTGAGCTCTGAGCAGGAGCAGGAGCGAGAGCTGTGAGAGAGGTGAGTGGGTTTCTTTTACTTGCTTTCAGCTGAGAGAATTCAGCTAAGGATATTTTGTGGGAAAACTGTGTTTAGCAGTGTGTGGAAGCACTTAGAGTTCTTGCAGAGTCCTGGCTGATTGAGTGTGGGAGAGGAACGGGCATTGTTTGACTGGGATTGCCTGTAATTGAGAGGAAGTGGAAGGGGCATTGTTTTGCCTGTGATTGAGTGCCTGGGTGAATTTGAATTTGAATAGCTGCTGCCTGACCTCTGCTGGGGGAGGCCTCTATTTAAGGAAGCACCTTGCCAGAGGCACGAGCCTCTGGCACGAGCCGAAGGGCGAGCTAAAGGGCTCTTTGCCTGTGGCACTTGGGATTGATCATAGAAGCGACACCTTGATTGTTCACCTTCAACGTTAACAAATATTAACTGTTTAAAAAGCTAATTCTGTAAGCATGTATGACCTTCATCTTTTGAGTTTTTAGTGGTTTTCTTTAGTTTCTCCCATAGTTTATAGATTCCCCTCCCTTGATTTCTTGTAGTTTTTTAGAAAGTGCAATAAAAAATTCAGCCCTTTTGGGGCTGTTAAAAAAAGAAGAAGAAGAGGCTAGATATTTTAACAACCATTTCACAAGAAATTTCTCCCTGGCAATAATGTGATGGGGCAATAAAAGAAAACATCAACCATTGACAAGGAGCAATCACAAAAAAAAAATTGTCTGACAAAATCCCAGCAAAACACCCCGTCTCCTGAGCTATAGGTAGCACAGTACAGCATGCAAGCATATATTAACCATCTTAATTTAGGTATCGTCAGCATATAAAGATAGGATGAGAATTCAAATTCGGCTAAGTGTTTGATTCTCAGGTGGAGTAAGGAACATTTCCGTCTGGCATCATGAAGTAATAGGTTCAAGTAATGTTTTAAAAGTTTCTTAATAATTAGTACTCTTTCCTTCTGTACCAGAGAGGTTTAAGATCTCATAGGAGCCAGTTGTGCAATTTTAAAATCTATGGTTTTATTCAACCAAGACCAACAGTACTCTTGAGCTGCCTATCGAGTAAGCGCTGGAAGGCTCTCAGCATTAAGTAACCTATATCTAAAATTTATTGTGGCTTTCCAAATTAAAGTAGAAATTTTTGGAAGACCCAGTTCCATGTGCATGTCTGAAAATACTATACATGGAGGTAAGGCAAAAATTATATGCAAAAAAGAAATATGAAGTTTGTCAAGTAATGCATCTGGACCTGAGAAACATATTTGAGTGCCATATAGCATGCAAGGTAAAACATATAGGCTGCCAACAATGCTGGTATAAACTGCCTTGGATTTAAAAAAAAAATCCTTAAGTGCTAACAATGGCAGTTCAATTTTATCTTTAATATACTGAATATGCTTAAATCTGGATAGATCTGACCTGAAGACAATCCCCAGATATCTAAATTAATTGACTGCTTGTATGGAGTGTGTGCCAATTATCCGCCTTTTGATTGGATTTTTTTTTTAGATTTGGCAAAATCATGTTTTTACATTTGTCATAATTGATCTCTAAAAGTTTGTTTCAGCAGTAGGCTATAAAAATCTTTTATAGATCTCTACAGATCTGGAAAGCAGTACTGGGTCAGCCACGTCTAATAAGGCAGGAACTGAACAGCCTTCCAGACAAGGTGCATGGATAAGAATATCCCATAAATTATGCACAAAATCATTCAAAAATAGATTAAACGGATATGGTGCAAGGACACAACCCTGCTGCACTCCTCTCTGGACAGAAATTAGGTTAGATACAGAATCCCTTTTGTCTAGTTTAATGCACCATGAATTCTTAGAATAAAGTTTCATAATTAATTGCAGCAGTCCAGCAGGCAAATGGGCAGCATAAAGCTTGTTCCATAAACGTGAGTGAGAGACTCAGCCAAAATCAGCTATTAAATCCATGAATCCTGCATACAAAAAGTCTTCCACATCTACAGAATATTTATTTACCAGCAAGGCTAGTATAAAACAGTGATCTATACAAAAACAGCCTGTCCCAAAGCCTGCTTGCTCTTCACCTATGACTTCCTCATCGTCCATCTCCCAAAGCAGCATGTTTTGCAGGAAACTTACATATAATTTGCTGATCTCTGCCGGAAGACTAATAGTGCAGTAATTATATGCATCTATTTTTATCACCTTAAAAAAAAAAAAAATCTGTGTAATAAGCGGGATTTTCAGAGAATCTGGTATGGCTCCTTCCTGATAAACATGAATAGAGATGCTCGCACTGAAGCCCACCACATGGGGTTCATTTTCAAAAGTTCAGAAAGGAGGCTATTTTTTCAACTCCTTAATCAGTTTAGCCCGAAGGGCTCTGTAAGAAGCTCAAAAAGAGCCAGAAAGACAAGGCCCTAGGCTCTTTGTCTTTCCCGTAAAATAATTTGACTTTGATAACAAAAACCACATAAATACCAAGGGTTTAAAAGGGGGATTATATTTATTTATTTTAAAAGAATTATGAAGCCAGAATGCCAGCAGGGGGTTGGGGGCTATCCAGTGTTTTGCACGGAGTGTCACATGTATGACTATCTGCCCACTGGGCAGAAGTCTTGGGTGTGTCCTCGGTGCAAGGAGCTCCTGGTTCTCAGGGAACGTGTGTGCTCCCTTGAGGCCAAGGTGGCTGACCTGGAGAAGCAGAGACAGTCAGCTAGGCACACAGAAAAGACTCTCGGGGACTTGTTAGCTTCGTCCCACTCTGGATCTGGCAGCCCCGCTGCTGTCAGGGAGCATGAGGGTCTAGGGGAAACAGGGCACCATGCTGAGGATAAGGGGAATGTGCCCTCAGAAGGGACCTCTTCCCCAGCTGGTGAGCGGCTCTCCTTTTGCACCAAGGAACCATCCCTGAGCAGGGTGGGAGGGGGGCTCTTGGTAGTGGGTGATTCGATCCTTAGGCAGGTAGACAGCTGGGTGGCGAACCCGCGTACTGACCGTATGGTGACTTGCCTGCCTGGTGCGAAGGTAGCGGACATTACGCGTGTTTTAGATAGGCTGGTAGATAGTGCTGGGGAGGAGCCAGTGGTCGTGGTGCATGTCGGCACCAACGATGTGGGGAAATGCAGTCGTGAGGTCCTGGAGGAGAAATTTAGGCTGCTGGGCAGGAAACTTAGGTCCAGGACCTCCAAGGTAGCCTTCTCAGAAGTGTTACCTGTTCCACGCGCAGGGCCGGAGAGACAGGCAGAGATCAGGAGTCTCAATGCGTGGATGAGACGATGGTGTAGGGGGGAAGGGTTCAGGTTTGTTAGGCACTGGGATACTTTTTGGAACAAGAGGGAGCTGTACAGGCGAGACGGTCTCCACTTGTCCCGAGAAGGAACCAGGCTGCTGGCACTTAAAATCAAAAAGGTGGCAGAGCAGCTTTTAAACTGAATATTGGGGGAAAGCCGACAGGAGATGAAAAGTCTCTGGTTCGGGTTGGCTCATCTGAGAGAGGTGAGGGGGTACCGGTTGCTTTTCTACAGGGAGGTGGATTGAAATTGTCCACAGAGGCCATGGCTGGTGACATGGACTGCCGGACAACGACTCGAGATAGCAAGAGGAAGGATGCAGGCTTAACTTGTAAGGGAAATTACAGCTGTTTCTATACAAATGCTAGAAGTGTCCGAGGTAAAATCGGGGAGTTGGAGTGCTTGGTGTCGGAGGGAAAAATAGACATTGTGGGTATTTCTGAAACTTGGTGGGATGAGGAAAATCAGTGGGACACAGTGATTCCCGGTTATATATTATATCGGAAGGATAGGGGGGGAAGGGTTGGAGGTGGGGTAGCTCTGTATGTCAGAGAGGGTATAAAGTCTAGAAAGATTGAGAGGCTAAGTGAATTGGATTCGCTTCTGGAAGTTCTATGGGTTGAAATAGGGGGGCCAAAAGGAAACTTAACACTGGGAGTTTGTTATCGCCCACCAGATCAAAAGATAGAGGAGGATTATAAAATGATGAATGCCTTAAAGATAGCAACTAGACAAAAACACTGTGTAATAATAGGTGATTTTAACTACCCACACATTGATTGGGTCAATATGTGTTCTAGTCGGGAAAAAGAGATTGAGTTTCTAGACACTCTAAATGACTGTGCTATGGAGCAGATGGTCACGGAACCTACCAGGGGAGAGGCGATCCTTGATTTGGTCCTAAGTAACACTCAAGACCTGGTGAGAGATGTAAAAGTGATTGCACCGCTTGGAAACAGTGATCATAATGTTGTTGAGTTCATCATTTGTACAAATAGAGAATTGGCCAAAAAGACTCACACAACCATTTTTAACTTTAAAAGGGGTAATTTCTCTGATATGAGGGGACACGTGGGGAGGAAACTGAAAGGAAAAGTAGAAAGGGTCAAAACAATTGGGGAAGCTTGGGATCTATTTAAAACTACGATCCTAGAAGCTCAAAAAATATATATTCCGCAGGTTAGGAAAGGCACAAACAGGTATAGGAAAAAGCCTGCATGGTTAACAAACAGAGTAATGGAGGCTGTAAAAAGTAAAAAGAATTCCTTTAAGCAGTGGAAAGCTAGTCACAGTGAGGCTGATAAAACGGAACACAGGCTATGGCAAATAAAATGCAAGTCTGAGGTCAGGCAGGCAAAAAGGGAATATGAGGAGCATATAGCAAAAAACGTAAAAACCAACAATAAAACTTTCTTCAAATACATTAGAAACAGGAAACCAGCCAGGGAGGCAGTGGGGCCCTTGGACGACCAAGGGGTAAAAGGAGTATTGAAGGATGATAGGGAAATGGCTGAGAAGCTAAATGCATTTTTTGCCTCCGTCTTCACTGTGGAAGATGAGAAGTGCTTGCCCACTCCAGAACCACTGATTTCAGGAGGGGTGTTGGAAGACCTGAGTCAGATTGAGGTGATGAGAGAGGAGGTCCTAAAACTGATAGACAACTTAAAAACTGAAAAATCACCAGGCCCAGATGGCATACATCCGAGAGTTCTGAAAGAACTCAAATGTGAACTTGTAGATCTCCTGACAAAGATATGTAATCTTTCCTTAAAATCTGCCTCCATTCCTGAGGATTGGAAGGTAGCTAATGTCACTCCCATCTTTAAAAAGGGTTCCAGAGGAGATCCGGGAAATTACAGGCCAGTCAGTCTGACGTCGATACCGGGTAAATTGGTGGAAACCATTATTAAGGAAAGAATTAGTAGGCACATAGATGAACAAAACCTATTGAGGCAGACTCAGCACGGTTTCTGTAAGGGAAGATCTTGTCTCACTAACCTGTTAGTGTTCTTTGAGGGGGTGAACAAACATGTGGACAAGGGGGATCCAATAGATATTATTTACCTTGACTTCCAGAAAGCTTTTGATAAAGTTCCTCATCAAAGGCTCCTAAGTAAGCTCAAAAATCATGGGATAGAAGGACAAGTCCTTTTATGGATCAAAAACTGGCTAGTTCATAGAAAACAGAGAGTGAGTGTAGGTGGGCAATTTTCTCAGTGGAGGGTGGTAAGCAGTGGGGTACCGCAGGGATCAGTACTTGGTCCACTGCTTTTTAACTTGTTCATTAATGATTTGGAGATGGGAGTAAGCAGTGAAGTGGCTAAATTTGCGGATGATACAAAGTTGTTCAGGGTGGTGAAAACCAGTGAGGATTGTGAGGCACTCCAAGGGGATCTGTCAAGGATGGGCGAGTGGGCGTCAACATGGCAAATGGGGTTCAATGTGGCCAAGTGCAAGGTGATGCACATTGGAGCCAAAAATCCTAAATATAAATACACATTGATGGGGTCTGAACTGGCAGAGACTGAGCAAGAGAGAGATCTTGGAGTTGTAGTGGATAACTCACTGAAAATGTCGAGACAGTGTGTGACTGCAATAAAGAAGGCCAATGCTATGCTGGGGATTATTAGGAAGGGTATTGAAAACAGATCAGCCAATATAATAATGCCCCTATATAAATCAATGGTGAGACCTCATTTGGAATACTGTGTGCAGTTCTGGGCACCACACCTTAAAAAGGATATTATAGCTTTGGAAAAAGTGCAGAAAAGGGCAACTCGAATGATAAAAGGGTTGGAACACTTTCCCTATGAGGAAAGGTTAAAGCGCTTAGGGCTCTTTAGCTTGGAGAAAAGACGACTGAGGGGTGACATGATCGAGGTTTATAAGATTATGCATGGGAAAGAGCAGGTAGAGAAAGAGGTACTTTTCTCCCTTTCTCACAATACAAGAACTCGTGGGCACTCCATGAAACTGCAGAGCGGTCGGGTTAGAACGGATAAAAGGAAGTACTTCTTCACCCAAAGAGTGATTAACACATGGAATTCACTGCCACAGGAAGTGGTGGGTGCTACAAGCATGGACGGCTTCAAAAGGGAATTAGATAAGCATATGGAGCAGAGGTCCATCAGTGGCTATTAGCCACAAGGTATAGCTAGGGGCTCTGGGGCAAGTGATGCTCTGTCTTCTTGGTGCTTGGGGGTGGGGGTCAACAGTGGGAGGGCTTCTAATGTCCTGGCCCCACTGCTGGACCTCCTGATGGCACTGGTATTTCTGGCCACTGTGTGACACAGAGTGTTGGACTGGATGGGCCTTTGGCCTGATCCAACATTGGCGTCTCTTATGTTCTTATGTTCTTAATGAACCACAAAATACACGGATTCTCTTTTCTGTGGCATCATGGTAGTGCAAAATCATGGACCCAAGGTGCAGATCTTCTTAGACTTTCATGATTACATCAAGGAACATTCCAATATAGACCATAAAATCAGAGATGACATCAACGTTAATGGAGTGCAGCCCCCCACAAGTGCCATCATGGTGCCAGGAATGGGAGGAAACATGGATGCCTACCACATTTACATATAGCCCCTGAAAAATCACTTTCAAATCACAGTTCATATTCATGTCCACAGATCTGACCAAAAATTTTTTCATCCAGAACATCACTGTATCCCCATGATACAGAAACCTGTAGAAAAACCACTGAACCTCACAATTTTTATGTAGAATATTCCAAAATCCAGTGTGAAGTGAGAAGCCCATTTAACAACCATGAGGATCCATGAGGATCCAAGTATTTAATGCATTGTTTACCCCATGGCAGTGCCACAAGGACTAGGATCTGCACTATTTTTATGATTCACTCTGTGGGCATAGACATGTTGTGTTATTTCCTAATGAATTTTGGGTGAGCACACGTAAAATTCTGAGGATCCAGTGTTTTAGACATGTTTTTCATGCTTTGGATCCATGTTTTTGCATTGTGGTGGCACCACAAATCAATGGATTTGTGAATTTTGTGGTGCAATCTGTGGCCATACATGTAAGTGATTTGATGATGAGTTTTGCATGACAAAAGTTCAAGTTCAGGGCTCGCACAAATCATACAATACAGCAAAAGATTCAAAAATTCAGCAGGTCAGTCAAAGGAATATGGCTAATAGACAACTCATTATTCATTCATAAAATTACAGTGTTTTACATAACTTTTATGAAATCTAAAAGACCACTTACTATCAATATATTTGGCTCTCAATTTTTCAGGGCATGTACTAATTTATTTAGTAGAGACAAAAAATAAAAAGCTGCCATTCCAGTTTTAATTTGTACAGTCACCTTAACTGGAAAAAAATTAAATTAATTTCAATGCAGGCAATAAGCTCTACACCCCAAAACCCTTTGGAAAGTCTCAAATGATGCTGGGAAGCAAACCCTGTTTGACATGACAGTAGAATTCTTGGCAATGCTACAAGCAAGTGCCCCCTCTTATATAATGCAATGTAGTCATGCCGGCCACATGACCACGGAAACGTCTTCGGACAGCGCTGGCTCTTCGGCTTTGAAACGGAGATGAGCACCGCAACCCTAGAGTCGGATTCGACTGGCTTTTGAGCAAGGGAACCTTTACCTTTACCTAACCAACCATAACAGCAAAATATTCTCCCCTAACTCAGAAATAAAGCTAATATATACGGAGATATTATTATAACACACATTTTATGCAACTGCATACCAATGCATCTTCAAAAAATTAAAACAGCTTGGGAGGAAATATCAAACTGACCAGCTAGTTCCAGATGCCAGGTGAGCCTGGAGCACTGCAAGTGAGGGGGTGGTGGACCAGGATCATTCTCTTTGGGGAAAGGGTGGAATCCCGCCCCGCCCCTCCACTTCAACCTCCCAATGCCGGATCAGCCCTATCTCTATTTTTAGAGGCATTTCCTCACTCAGGGCACGGGATTCAATGTGCCATGAAGTCAGCAGGTGGCATCACCACCACCACCACCCCATCAGGTTGGCACGCGGACGTTTAGGTGGGGAAGGCTTTGCCATCATTCCCTGCCCGAAGAAGTTCCAAAGACTGCGTTTCTCTGCCTCTGGCTCCTGCTTCAAAGGGGCAGGAGAGCAAGGGACAACGTACTGAAAAGCCTTCCGAATGGCTCCAGCTTCGTCTACAACATGGGGACCCTCTTCTTCCTCGCCGCCTCCCTTGGGCGGGGGTGCTATCAGCAGGGTCGCATGAGTTCTGCTGTCACCCTTGCAGGTGCGTCCCTCCTCCCCCATGGCAGGCAGACGGCGCCCTCGGCCCGGGCCATCCCTTGCCCCCAGCCCTGCCGCGCGCCAATCTCTCACCTCCCGGCATGAAGGCAACGGTAGTCTGGGCACGGCCGCGCTCGCCTCCCGCTGGCAGCACATCAGAGCCCAGCTGCACAACCACGCTGGCAAGCTGCTGGAACCCCAGCGCCGCCGCCTCCCTCTCGGCTGCAGCATCCTCCTCCGGAGCGCGATGGGCCTCCAGCTAGCAGTCGCTTTCCACCTGCCGCCTCTCGGGCTCGGCAGCCGGTAGGCAGGGGAACTGCAGAGCGCAGGCGCAGGCGCAGGCGAACGGCCTTCGGCTCTCTCCAGCGCCTCGCGTTGCCTCAATCCCGGTAATGACATCAGGCAGCCGCAGCTCAGCCAGCCGCTCCTCGCCCGAAGCCACGCGCTCGGGGCCAATGCTCACAACAGCCCTGGAAGGTGGGCTGCATCTTTGAGCCTCAGCATACTGCAGAGGGAAGGCCTGGCTCAGGCCGAGAAGTTGGCTATGGGGAGATCTGGACTGGGGGCTTGCAGCGGACGCTTTTTAACTGCGGGATTACACAAGGAGGCTAGGAGAGTGAATTTCTGAAGAAGCATACAAAGTGGGTGTTGGTCCTCTCTCCAAAAAGGTTGCAAATGGATAGCTATGCTAGTCTGTCATAACAAAAAGTTCTTAAAAACTGACCACATATCGACCACAAGTTTGAAGTGGGCGGGCTCACAAAAGCTCCTATGGAAGTAAATGGTGTCAGCTAAGGTGCCCGTGAACTTTTGGTTTTCTTTCATCTCACAAAAGGCTGCCAGCAAGTCTCTCCCAGAAGCACTTCTCTGTTTTACATCAGCCCTGCATGGTAGGCCAGTATTAGTGTGGGGGAGGGGGCAAAGGCTGAGGGAACAGTGGCTCAGCCAAGGCTGTGCTGAAGAGAAATCTGAACTAAAGATTTCCTGGGTTTTCGGCTGTCAACCTCTCCGCTATTTCAGGTAAGCATTCAATGGAATGCATCTGATATTTTCACTGTCATATACACAACATTCACTGGATGGCCTGGCACCTGTCATGCTCAGCCTAACTTACCTTGCAGGGTTGTTGTGAGGATACTGTTGCTGCAGGGGAGACCTTGAGCTGTGTGGGGAAAGGGAGAGATAAAAATCCAATGAATAAACTGGCTCTAGCAGGTCATTTCAGAAAAGCATTCTGTTTTCACATTTTCCTTCTGGGGTCAGTGACCACAAATAACTAGGTTTTTCATTTGCCTAACAATTCAAGGTATGCAGATGGACTCCTCTTTCCGCCCTCACCTGCATTTCTTAGAAGGGAGTTGCAGAACAGGAAAGAACTCCCATCATTGTTCACCCATGAAATTCCAGTACTGATCAAAGGGTCTCCTGAACCTTCCTTCAGCTAGAGCATCTACAGAGGGCGTCCTGTGCAGCACCAGACTTGCCTGAGCCCCTTGACTGCAATGGGTTCTGCGGGCTTAAGGGTACAGGTATGACAGGCGAGGCAAAAAAAAAAAAAAACATTCACCTTCCAGTGCTGCTTGACACTGGAGTCAATGAACAGGTTTGTTTACGTGCTTTTCCTGTGAGATTTTAACAGTGATAAAATTCTTCCCAAATGGTGATTCACACACCGGGTTGGTCGTTTAGATTGCAACATATTTTGACAACTCAAGTTGCAGAATGCTGTCTCTGTGCTATTAAAAATCAAGTCAAATCAGACCTTTAATGGCATACAGAATAAACTAGGACAGATTACAGCATTGTCAAAATAAGAGTAATAAAAAGAGTTATACAGTTAAAATTTAAATATAACACCAAATCATCGCTGTGTCTTATCTTGGTGGATCTTTATGGCACATTGAAGAAATGAAACAACCACCTCAGTTATGCCAGAAAAAACATCATTCAAAATATATTGGACCTTAATATGATCAGAGAATCCTGTCTTATTTTCAAAAATAGGGTCAAGATACTTAAAATGAATGTTTGCATAAAAAGGTCAATAAAAGAGGATATGTGAGATTGTTTCAATACATCTTAACTTACACAGGCAAAGTCTAGCACAGTAAGCTACCTTTTGAAATCTGCCATATAGAACTGCTGATAGCATGACGTTAAATCTGGCCAAAGAGAAGGCTCTACGCTTTTGGTGATTTTGCAGATAATAAAGGTCTATATTGATAATATAGCCTTTATTGAATGTAATCCTCAACCTTAAAGGAGAGCCAGTTTTATTAGCAGTACTGTAAAGATTTTGTAGTTCAATATCCAAAACTCTACGTTTGATCATTTGAAATGCCTCCACTTGCAAGAGCGTAAGTACTGAGTCTAAGGATAAGCCAATCAGGCTGATCTTTTTCTCAATACAGGCCAGCCAATTAGAAGATAAAATTCTGAAAGCATTTGGAAAATAAGACTGTAAGAGTCACAATTATAATGTATTCGCAACCAATATCTAATAGGTTAAAAGCCATGCTCAAGTTTCAACTAGGGCCTGTCCACTCTCCAGGCATAAGGTTGCATATTGCAATTTCCATCGCCGGTACTGTAAGGCCCCCTATATGCCTCTGCAAAGGGGAGTCACTGGCAGAAAACACCCCTTATCATCTTCTACCCCCAACACCCTCTGTATAAGTGCAAGCCATGTCTGGCCTAGAAGTAGATCATAGTGTGGCCTGGAAATACATACTAAACCAGATGGGGCAGAACCAAACAGTATGGTTTCTAGCAGCAAAAGAAACAAGTCTGAACTTCCTATGTTGGGAGGGTGGCCCTAAGGCATCTGCTAGACTAATAGTCCCCCCCATCCCAAACTAAGAGATATTTCTCTCTCTATTGAGGCCCACAGGAAACAAGAAATCCTATTACCTGGCTCATCCCTTCCTGGTCAATTCACCCTGATCAATATGCTATTCACACAACGGAGTAGCCTTTTCTCTCCAGTAATCCGGGATCATCAGTGGATCATTAACTTCTCACATTCCTAGCCGCATTCCGACAGGAACCTTAACAGTTCCTATTTGCATCAGGAAATCCATTCATCCACACAGATACAAAATATGGCAATATCTTTATCTTCTCCTGGGATCACTAATCCTATCAGCCTCCCCTCCCCTTTCCATGCCCACATTTCTTTCATAACAACAGCTCCCCTATTTCCCACCTAACACAAAAGGAGGGTCACCAAGCAGTATTGTTTCCATTTTGATTAGTTTACCCTCTGAATCACCAGAGGAAGCAAAACTCCTCCTAAGAATATCTGTTCTTTTTTGTCTACTCCTGGGAACTCTATACAGCGTTTCCAAACTACATTGCTTTATCCCTGATTAATCTCATCAATTTTTTGTTCTGAGGGACGTTTCACATTAGCAAGGCCTCTGGACACATTTATGGGTACAACTAGCCCGGCACAGCCCTAGTCTCTGTGTGTCTGCCCCAGGTGCCTTACTGGCAGGTCACCCCCCAAATTCGTTTGGGTCATTTTCCATCTTTCCAGCCTTTGCTCCACAGACCCCTGATCTTCTGGATAGGTAAAGTATACTTCCCCAACACCCTCCTGTTATTCCCACTCACCTTTATACTTGTATTACTTGTGTGTATTATTTAATGTGTGTTTTAATTCTGTGTCTGTGCATTTTACTAGGATTTTCTTCTGTTTAATAAAAATAACCCTGTGGGGTTCAAGTGATTTTCTATTGATTATTGCTGATTTACAGGAACCTTTGGGGGGAAATCCTTTGGGGCTCTCCTGGAGGATTAACAAACAGTTTAAACCACTAAACAGCTTTATAATGACAGGTGGTTTAATTCATTTTTAATTGACAAGGGAGGGATTTTCCAACTATGAGTATTTGAGTTTTAATGAGAAGGTGTTCTGATGTCACCTTTTTAATTGGACTGAGATGAGCAAAAGACCTGCCAGAAGCCAAGATTTATGGGAACCTCTCTACTTCAAAGGAATTAATGAGCAAAGCCTAAAATTGGGGTAAAACAGAGGACAGTTATATATTGTAATAGAAAAACTCTCCTGATGTGTGTGTTTTTAAAACTCTATGTTTTGTGTAAAGCTGTTTACCAAGATTATAGTATAGATATTTGTAAAGATAGCAGCTAGCTAAAATATTAACTTTGCTACCAAGTTTACTTTTTAAAGACAAAAAGGATGCTTGCCTAAAGAGGAATAGACTCTTTTGGTTTGTATAGACACTTATATGAACTGGACTGGTGTAAAAACACCCCAGTAATTAATTGTCAAAGTTAGATGGATGATCCATCCTTTACTTCAAAGGATCTAGCAAATAATTGGTCAACATGTTTTTAACTGACCTGGCAAGGATCCACAAGCTAAGGATGTCAAAATTAATTGGATTAAATAAACTTCAGTTGTATTTTCTATGGAAAATAAGCTTAAGTTTTAATAAGAGTGCTTTTATAAGTGTTTTTTGTTGTTCAGTCGCACAGTCGAGTCTGACTCTTTGCGACCCCATGGACCAGATCAAGCCAAGCCTTCCTGTCTTCCGCTGTCCTCTTATAAGTGTTAACAAAGAGTAAATATCTCTGAATGTTTATAGCTGATAATGAAAGCTTATGGATAAAATGTTTTTGTATGTTTATTGAAAAAGAGAAAACTAGTTAAGTGTTAGGGAATTGAGTTTGAAATTGTCAAGTAAAAAGTTGGGAGATGTTCCAAAAGGTTTGGGAAAACAAAATAATCAATCATGTACATCTGTTCATTATTGTGTGCTTTGAAGTTTTTAAGGATTGACCAGCTACTAACAAGCAGATGAAATCATAGATACTGAAAGCCAATTAAGAGGAAATACAACATTTGTATTATAAAAGAGGACCCTCTGCTGGCTGAAATAAGGTGGTGTATTTCACAAATTAAAAAGTTCAATTTAGAGAAAAAAAGGCTTTATAAATATTCTGATGGACCAAAATAAAAACTGATAGATAGATTCAGTGCATCTACAAGAGCTTTATGCTATAGGCTACTTTAAAACACTAAAAACTTCATTTAAAGGGTTTAATTCTTTATAATGTCATTGTAATGATATATGCTTTCATATTTTGTATACCTTTTAGTGAAAATAAGTTTATAAAATGCTTTAAGAATATTGTTATACTTTTATATGCATGTATTAATGTAAAAGGACTATTTTTGTACTGAAAACGTCTAAGTTTGTACTAAAAATGAACTCAGCCTGAGAGTTCATTCAAAGGTGAAAGAAGTCTAGGAATATAGCCAAATGAAGTAAACAAAAATATAAATCAGTATAATGAGCAGTGCACCTGCTTTGTAGGAATTGAGATGCGGCCAAGTAACATCCTGTGTGTCAAATATGTGAGTGATGACTGACCAGACAAAGAAAACTGAACTGAGCATGTCTAAATTATGTCAGTGATGATGTAAAGTGAGGAGGAGCAAGAAGAGTATATAAGCAAGCTCCTGGCTGTAACACATTGAACATCCAAGCTGAATTTTACCTGTGAGATGTTCCCTATTCAAATAAATTCTTTTGTTACCCTTTACTGCCTGGATAATTGTTTTACTGTGTGGTTTATCGGCTAGCCACACAAGTCAAAGAACCTTAGCTCCCTCGGGGTGTTGGCTACAACTCTTTTGATTAAGCAACTGTCTGGTTATTAAGAGCTATCACAAAGGGAAAGATCCCCATACACCAGAGATGGCCAAACTTGCTGAACGTAAGAGCCACATAGAATAAACATCAGATGTTTGAGAGCCACAAGACATGAACAAATATTACACATGCGTTTTTATTTAAAAATATGCAAATTTGCTTTTTATTAACATTAAATGAGACTGCCAAAAATAAAAACAGAAGGGGTAAAAACAGATATTGATAATGATATTTATTTGTCCAACGGTATTTGTTTGTTAATGATATTTATTTGTCGAAGAGAGAGAGAGAAAGATAGAGAGGTGGAAAGAAAGAATGAAAGATGTGGAAAGAGAGAGAGAAAGAACCAAGAAAGCAAATAGATGGGAGAGAGGGGGGAGGAAGGGAGGGAGGGGGAAAAAGTATGCCTCCCCTTTGCTTCCCCAGCTGCCCTGCCGGGAGCCGCACAATATGTGCAAAAGAGCTGCATATGGCTCCTGAGCCGCAGTTTGGCAACCCCTATCGTAGACATAGGTAGGATGATGCCTGCTAATACCCCACCTTTCACTGAGGCTTGCCATTTAGCTAATTTCCCCCAGAAATTGAAGTAATTTAGCTTCTTAAATCAAAGTTGATAAGGGTAACTGTACCTCCTACTCTGGCAACTGGGACCCATGGAGAAGGAGGAGGAGGAGAAGAGTTGATTTTATACTCCACCTTTCACTACCCGAAGGAGTCTCTGAGCAGCTTACATTCACCTTCCCTTCCTCTCCCCACAACAGACACCACCCTGTGAGGTAGGTGGGGCTGAGAGCTCTGAGAGCTGTGACTGACTCAAGGTCACCCAACTGGCTTCATGTGGAAGAGTGGAGAATCAAAACCAGTTCTCCAAATTAGAGTCCACCACTTTGGTGTAGTGGTTAGGAGCGTGGACTCTAGTCTGGGAGAACTGGGTTGGATTCCCCACTCCTTCACATGCAGCTGCTGGTGTGACCTTGGGTCAATTACAAGATCTTTCAGAGCTGTTTCCTCAGGAGCAATTCTTGAAAGAGCTCTCTCAACCCCACCTACTTCACAGGGTAGAGTATAAATCCAATCTTCTCCTCCTCTTCTTTCTCCTTTTCCTTCTTCTGCAAACTGTACTCCTGGCTTCATGAGATGGGAAGCTCCTGAGTTTGGTAGCCACAAAGCTGCATATAGGAAAAACTTGGTTGTCAGATTGTCTCTGGTTTATCTACAGTGCTCATGAATTTCTTCAGTTTGAAGATACAGGTGACTCTCTCATTTGCTTTCTTAGGAAATCCACATGGTGGTTCACCTGTCAGCTATTCTCACATTGCTTGGCAGTGACATGGAGCTGGCAATCTGCTAGTGTTATGAAAGCAGAACAGTTGCATTCCCAATTCTTGAAGCAGCTGAAGTGGAAAAGAGGAAACGTATGACTTGCTTTGATCTCTTGGCCAGCTCTGTTGACTCCTAAAGCTCTTCACTATGTATATAGTCTGTATATGTGTGTGTGTGTACACGTGTATATGTGTAATTAAAGGTGTGTTACTTTTTCATGGCCTCTGGATTCTCATTCCCTTAGATTATTTTGAATTATTCTCTACTAGAAATAAGACCCATTGTGGAAATAAATACAATGAGCTCTAGAAAGAGGCTCTAGGTGGGTGCCCTGACCATGGGCACTCAGTGTCAATTTGCTGTGGCGACCTCAGCAGGGTATAATGACACAGAGTCCACCATTTTCTCCAGGGGAACTGATCGCTGCCATCTGGAGAACAGCTGTAATTCTGAGTGATCTCCAGCTATCTCCAGCTCACATCATTCTCCTCTCTACCTTTTGATCTGCACAACAACCCTGTGAGATGGTTAGGCTGAAAGTCTGTGAGTCATCTGAAATCACCCAATCAGCTTCCACAGGAAGAACCTGGGTCTGGCAGACCCTGCTCTGAAGTGCTAACTGCTATGTCACACTGGCTGCCATGGGGGACCACCTCAACAGGGTATAAGGACACAGAGTCCAGTGTTTTCTCCAGGGGAACTGATCTCTGCCAAGGACAATTTATTAGGATATAATAAAAAAAAGTTCAAACATATATCAAAATTCATACAGTCATATATCCATCCCTCCTCCCTTCCCCCCCCCTTCTCGGCTTCCCACAGTGCTCCAACCTCCAGCCCAATTCTTACATTTTCTCCATACCTGCTTTTCCCCTTATTCCCATCCACAGGTAACTTATCCTTCAGCTGTTATTCTTATACATTTATCTATTTTCTACTATCCTTTAAATTTCAGTAATTCTCAAAGCAAAGCAAATTGTCCTTTACATCCCAGTATTTCTCCAAATAGTCTTTAAAGTCTTTCCAGTCTGCAAAAAATTCTTCTGCCTCCAAATTATTAAGTTTCCTTGTCATTTTATCCATGTCCACCATAAAAAGTAGTTTTTTAATCCATTCCCCAATTTCAGGGACCTTATCTTGCTTCCAACATTAAGCATATGTCATTCTGGCAGTTGTGATCATATACCACATCAATGTCCTTTTTGCCATATTGACTTCTTCCATTTTAAGTCCCAGAAGTAGTATTTCCGGTTCTTTCTTAAACTTACATTTCACAATTTTTTCCATTTCTGTATGTATCTCAGCCCAAAACATTTTTGCTTTTTCACATGTCCACCACATATGATAAAACGAGCCCTCAGCATTTTTACATTTCCAAGATTTGTTTGACATATTACTATTCATATTTGCGATCTTTTTTGGTGTCATATACCATCTATACATCATCTTATAGCAATTTTCTTTTAAGTTATTACATGTCGATATTTTCATTGCATTCTTCCATAAATATTCCCAAGATGACATCAGTATTTCTTTATTCATGTTAACTGCCCATTTTATCATCTGCTTTTTTACTGTCTCATCCTCTGTATACCATTTTAGCAATATCTTGTACATTTTTGAAATAAGTTTTTTTCCTCCCTCAAACCATACATTCTCAATATCATTATATTTTTTCCTAAACCCAAAAGCTTTTTTATCTTTTTTAAATATTAATAACTACAAGTTTTATGATTCTATATCTTATCATCAGTAAAGTCTTATAACATACAACTCTTACAACTAAGTACTTGCTTGAGACCATAGTTGTGATAATGTATGGTTGTTATTATTATACTATTACTCTTACTCTATATCTCATGTTAAATTTGAAGTGTATTTACATGCTTTTATTACTTGTATGCATTTTTATGACTTCAATAAAAAATTGTAAATTGAAAAAAAAAAAGAATTCTTCTAATATAATGGTGTTTTAAAAAACCATCCATTTTCGCTTTCTCATACCATAAATAGGCGTGCCAACCGAATTTACAATCATGTCCTTCTAACGCCAACAATTTCTTGTTATCTAACATAGTCCATTGTTGCAACCAGGTTAAACATACCGCATCATGGTATAGTCTAAAGTTTGGTAACTGAAATCCGCCTCTTTCTTTTGCATCACATAGAATCTTCATTTTAATCCTTGGTTTCCTCCCGGCCCAAACGAACTTTGAGATTTCTCTTTGCCACAAATTAAATACCTTCACATCTCTCACTATTGGGATTGTCTGAAATAAAAACATCAACCGTGGTAAAATGTTCATTTTAACCACTGAAATTCTCCCCATCAATGACAAATTCAGTGTATTCCATTTCTTGATATCCTGCTGTATTTTAGGCCAAAGTTTGTCGTAATTGTTTTTATAAAGGTCTATATTTTTCATTGTCAAATCAATACCTAAGTATTTAGTCCTTTTCACAACTTCACATTGTGCCAACCCCTGTAGCTCTTTTTGTTTCTTTCCAGTCATATTCTTACACATCACCTTGGATTTATCTTTATTTACATAAAAACCTGCTAAATCTCCAAACTCCTTTATTTTCTCCATTAGCAATGGTAAGTTCCGTATAGGGTCTTTCACCATAAACATTACATCATCCGCAAAAGCTCTATATTTATAAGAAAAACTTTTATTGGTTAAACCTTTGATTTCTCTGTCTTCCCTAATTTTTTTCAGCAGTACTTCGAGTGTCCATATAAATAGTAACGGGGACAAAGGACAGCCTTGCCTCGTCCCCTTCTGTACTTTAAAGTACTCCGTCACTTCAGTGTTAATTACCAATGCTGCTTTCTGTTCCGAGTAAATTGCTTCTATTATGTTCCTAAATTGTTCCCCAATGTCTATTTTTCCATCTGGAGAGCAGTTTTAATACTGAATGATATCCAGCCCTCACTTGGAGACTGGCGACAATGGGTCCCCAGGAGGAGGGTGGAGGCTATAGCACTGTACCTGTCTGAGGTCCCACCCCTCCTCAAACCCCACCCTCTCCAGGCTCCACTCCTCAAATCTCCAGGAATTTCCCAACCTGGAATTGGGCGGTTCCCAGGGGCACTCCAGGCAGAGGAAGCAATGGTCCGTCCCCTCTTGAAAAAACCAATTCTGGATCCGGCTGAATTGACCAACTATCGACCGGTTTCCAATTTGCCCTATCTGGGCAAATTAATTGAGAGGGTGGTGATGATACAGTTGCAGGGCTTCCTGGATGACGCTTCCATTCTAGACCCTTTTCAGTCCAGCTTTCGCCCGGGACATGGAATGGAGACAGCACTGGTCGCCCTTACGGACAACCTCCAGAGGCATCCAGATTGGGGCGGTTCGGCGGCACTGTTGCTGTTAGACCTTTTGGCAGCGTTTGACATGGTCGACCACCAGTTGCTGACCCACCGCCTCACTGACGTGGGGATACAGGGGCTTGCCTTACAATGGCTTGCTTCTTTCCTCCAGGGTCGGGGACAAAGGGTGGTGCTAGGGGAACAGCAGTCCCAGAGACATCCGCTTGAGTGCGGTGTGCCTCAGGGGGCGGCGTTTTCCCCATTATTGTTTAACATCTACATGCGCCCCCTTGCCCAGATTATTCAGAGGTATGGGCTGGGGTGTCACAAGTACGCAGATGACACCCAGCTCTATCTGATGTTGGGCGGCTGGTTGAACTCCAGCCCGGAAGATCTGAACCGGGCATTGCAAACCATGGCTGGTTGGCTCAGACTGATCTGGCTGAAACTTAACCTGGCGAAGATGGAGGCCTGTCCCTGAGTCGGGATGGTTTGGGAACGGGGATCCCTCCCCCATTGGAGGAGTTTGGGAGTGCTCCTGGATCCCTCCTTAACTATGGAGGCCCAGGTGGCAGCTGCTGCTAAGTCGGCCTTTTACCACCTCTGGCTGATTTGGCAGTTGGTTCCCTTCCTTGACCGCGATGACCTGGCTACAGTGATCCACGCGATGGTCACCTCAAGATTGGACTACTGTAACGCTCTCTACATGCAGCTGCCCTTGTCGCAAATCCGGAAGCTGCAGCTAGTGCAGAATGCAGCGGCCAGGCTTTTGATGGGTCTCCCTAGATGGGAACACATCTGGCCTGCGCTGAATACACTGCACTGGCTGCCAATAGCATACCGAGTTCGCTTCAAGGTGCTGGTACTTACCTTTAAAGCCCTTTATGGCCAGGGTCTGACATACCTGAGGGACCGCCTTTCCCCACACATACCCCAGAGAGCACTACGGTCTGGGGCACAACACCGGCTAGTGATTCCAGGCCCCAAAGAGGCCAGGCTCACTGCTACCACGGCTATGGCTTTTTCGGTGGCGGCTCCTCCCTGGTGGAATGAGTTCCCGAAGGAGATCAGGGCCCTGTGGGACCTTGTACAGTTCCGCAGGGCCTGCAAGACGGAGCTCTTCCGCCAGGCTTTTAGTTAGGAGCCACCCACCACTACCACCAACTATTATTGTTAGTAACACCAGGGTAGCTGGTTGACCCATATGGAGATCGAGCCACAGTAATGTACGAGACAGATACGGCTGAATTGCGACTCGTGTCCATCTACAGGATGCCATCTTCAATGTGTTTGGAAGATCATTTCTATGTTTAGCTCTTTAATTGTAATGATATGGTTGTTTTATTTTGTTTTATCTGGTTTTATAGGTTTTATGTACTCTGGCACATAGTGTCTTTAAATGTAAGCTGCCCAGAGCCCGTTCGTGGGGAGGATGGGATAGAAACCCAATAAATAAATAACCCTATCTCCTTCCCAGCCAACCATCAATGTACCATTATCTACCCCTCTGACTTAAGCTTTCCATGTCCCCCCCACCTGCAGCCTCTACCTAAGAAAAGTACAGTCTTTCTCTGCAGTGGGGACCCAAGCAGGAGGGAAGTGACCTCAGCAGGTATAATGACAGCACAGCTCACCCAGCAAAGCAGCCATTTTCTCCAGGGGAACTGATCTTTGCCATCTGGAGTGCAATTTTGAGTGATCTCCAGCTCTCACCTGAAGATTGGCAGCAATGGTTCCCCAGGAGAAAATAATTGCTTTGGAAGGTGGACTCTATGGCATTCTATTCAGCTGAGGCCTCTCCCTTCCCCAAACTCTGGCTTCTGTAAACTCCACCACAAAATGTCCAGGAATTTCCCAACCTAGAGCTGGCAACATTAGTCAGGACTGGCCCCAATGAGTTCCTCACGAAGGCCTGGAAAGGGCCTCTTGCATTTGCCTTTTTACTGAAAGAACCAAACTTGGTTACCTAACAACAGCCACTGAGGGAAAAGTTAGTCCCACAGGAGCCAAGCAGGAGAAGTGTCTTCGTCAGGAGAGCACACTGTTTTGCCACTTTATTCTGTCAGGGAAGAGTGTCCAGGCTGGCAGTGGGCGTGGGAGAAAAGCATACCCAGCACCCAGCCAATGGCACGTGAGTACTCTTGAGTGGCGGTTGATGGGTCAATGGCCCACAGCGCACCCAAAGAGAGAGCTGGGAAGTGCCAATACGTAGGACCCCCTCTGACCAGGCAGAAGACTCACGTGATCCACCCTTCTGTTTCTTTCCCCTCTTTCCAAAACTACAAGGAGAAGACATGTTTGTTCCTGGGGCTCTGATGCTGTTACCACTACCCGGGGGAGGGGGGGACTGGGCATCTCCCAGACTTAGTGGCGTGGGGCCACCACCAGGCCAGGCATTATGGCAGGGTGATGAGCACTGAGTTGGGCCAGATTAGAGGGGTGCCCACTGACTGGCCAGGAATCAGAGTGGCCACTGCTTGGCTGGGCCTGGTCAAGTGGCCATTGCTGATACTGGGTCTGGCGGAGTGGCCACCACCAACACTGGGTCAGGCCTTGCTCAAGTGGCCAGAACCTTTATCTTACTGTAAAGTATCTTCATTCCTCTCAAGGAACTCGCATTCGATACCAAGAGTAGACCCAGAACACTTTTTCCATTCCCAGGAATGGTCATTCCACTCAGGGAATAGTCATTCCAGAGCCAGAACCATTTTTCTATTAACAAGAAACACCATTCTGCTCCTGGGTGTCATTCTAGGCCCAGAATACTAATGGAAATGATAAAAAAATTCCCATGGGGTTGCCAAGCTGCAGCTCGCAACGGGCAGAAGAATTCAGTCAGTGGGAACTGCACACCAGCATTATGCCAGCACATTTGCTCTTACCAGAAGAGACATGAACATGTTGGCTCAGTGCTGGCTCGTGCCTTTATTTCCCTTCTTTCCCATTTCCTCCTGCTGATGCTTTAGGCACCAGTGGGCAACAATCTGGGCTGTCTTCCGAGGACTGTCATTCCGCTCCAGTCATAGCATTTTTTCTACTCAGGGAGAGTCATTTGAGATCTAGAGCACCTACTCTTCAGCAGGGCTATTTTTGGGCAGGAAGGCACAGGCTGGCTTCCAAGTTGGCCACGCCCAGCAGGAACTCATTAGCATAATAGGCCACACCCAACATCAGAAACTCATTAGGATTGGCTACATTAGGGGTATGTGGCCTAAAATGCAAAGGAGTTCCTGCTACGAAAAAGCCCTGGGTTTTGACAACAAACAAGGTAAGCAGAATAAGAAGCAAAAGGTGGGTGTGGCTGGATTAGCACACTTCTGGTAACATGGGGGTGTGGCCTAATATGCCCATGAGCTGTGCTGTCAGGGTTGTGGCCCAATATGCCAATGAGTTTCTGCTGTTGGGTGTGACCTTTTAATCTAATGAGTTCAAAAGCCCTGTTCTTCAGGGAGAGACCCATGTCTGACCAATTCATTTGTTTCCCTAGATCTGTCCCCCCCCTTTTTTTTTTTTGCAATTCTGCAGTATTTTAATCGAACCCATGCAAGTCAACTGCCATTTGCGACATTTTTTATATACCCAAGGCAAGGGGCCTTCGGGCAGCTCCCATTATTTTCAAAGGGAATTAGTTTTCAAAGGGCATTCGCCGCCGCCCCCTTCCTCTCAAACAACCCCTCGCAGTAATTGCGCTGCAGAGCGCCGGGACGCTCCCGCGGCTGGCCACCAGACGGCAGTCCGGCCCACAGAGCGCTTCCGCCTCCTCCATCCATCGAGTTGTCTCAGCGACCCCACGCAAGCCATTGGGGGCTTTCCTATCGGAGGCGGTGCTACGAGCATGCCAGTCACGGTGACGGACAGGGCGCGGAGGCGAGGAGGCGTTCCACAAGAGCGAGCAGGCAGTAAGGCGTCAGCCTGCTAGATTGTCGATTGGGCTGGAGACGCGGGCCGGTTTCTCGGTCTGGGCAGCCCGAGCGAGTTATGGGGGCGCAGCTGAGCACCGTAAGTTCCTCCGGGGCGAGCGAGCGGCGGGGCGAAAAGGCTTGGTACGGAGGAGGAGGTGTTTTGCCCTCGCCCCAGCCTGGCTGAGCGGGCGTGTCGGCCTGCGATGCGCAGGCTCCCTTTCCCAGCAACGACGCGCGACTTGCTGGCATGTGTGTATGAGCGTTTGGGCTCGCGAGTTTAAGAACGCCTCCGACTGATCTGCTTTCCCAGCCTTGCAGGCGGGAAGTGAGGGAGGAGACGCCTGGGTGTGCCAGCCAGGGCAGAGGGCGTGAGACACTGGCTCTTTGGCAGGCTGGGGAGGAGGGCACTCCGCCATGGCAGGGCATGGTCTTCGCTGGGCAGGAGCGTTTCCGTTGGCATGATGGGACTTCTCCACGGAGGACGTGGCTGCCGAGACGCCACGGTGTGAGGGGTTGTGGGCGCTGGGAAGGGGAGACGCCCTGTCAGGCTAAGGCCTCTGCCGCACTTCTGAGCCAGCGTTGGCCTGCGGGCTCGGACAGAGGCCACACACACACCCCCCCGAAGTCGTGGAGGGCTGCCGTGCGCTCCTTCTCACGGACCGCACTCAGCCCCGGCTGGCATAGGGCGAAGCTTAGGGTTGCCAGTCTCCTGAAATTACAGGAGCTCTCCTGAAATTACAACTGACCCCCAGCCAGCAGAGATCAGTTCCCTGGAGAAAATGGCTGCGTTGGACGGCGGACTCTATGGTATTATAACTCGCTGAGGCCTCTTCCCTTCCCCAAACCCTTTTCTTTCTGGTCCCCACTGTGTGGGAGCTCCTCCTTGCTGCCCTGGACATTGTGGAGCTGGTGAAGAAAGGTGTAGGTGTAGCTATGCACCTTCTTTTTAGGTGTACTGAGTCTGGGAGAATAGAATGCAAAGCTCGTCCCCCTCTGTACCCATGCTCCTGTATCAGGTCCTGGCTGGCAAGGCATCGCTGTGCTCATCTTCTCCGGCTGCCTGTGGCCTATTCAGAGGGCTGGTGAAGTCAATGGCCAGTCTGCCCTTGTTCTGCAGGCAGAAACAACCCAAGAGGCTTCTGTGTGGTGCCTTCCTGTTCAGAGTCCATGGAGAGGACTGCAGCAGGTGGCACCCTGGGCTTCCCTCTCAGTGCTGAACTTTGCCACTGAAGGTCCAGGAATAGTCCCCTCTACCACCACCACCACCACAGGGCTCTGTCATCTTATTTTCCTTCATGTGTGAATGAAACCTGAATGCCTTAACCTTAACCTGAATGCCTTGGGCTGTAAACTTGCCTTTGGCATACTCCTAGAGAACTTTGAAATTTTGCTTCTTGTAACAAACATCCATGTTCCTCTGGAAATACAGTTTTACCAGAGGAATGTAGGCCCCATTCATACCGCGAATGTGCCGCAGGAGAGCCACGGGTGGTGGGAGGATTATCCGTGCGAGATCACACCCCAACATCTGGGGAGTGGAGCGCACCCATGGCCAACCCGTGACTTACCGCCGAAAACGCGAGATAAAAAAGTAGTGCCTCCAAAGTACTGGCAAACGGTTTGCCACGGGATGTCTCCGGATGTCTACGGTGTGATCGCGCTGGTACGCGGCTTTCCCCTCCGGCCCCTCGTTTACGGGCCAGCTCCGAGGGAAGGGCCCGTGGTGTGCCGCAGGCGCGTCTGATCGTATAATCGCGGATCAAACTGCCGGGGCAATTTGCCATGCCTCCCCCCTGCGATATCTGGCCCCCCTGCGATATCTGGCCACAGTACTCCTGATTGCCTTAAACAAAACACGCGGCGGCATATAAAGGAGACATGAATGTCCTCTGGAGGTCTGTGATGGCTCCTTGGCAGAGGAGGAACAAGTACATGCGAACCTAACTTAAGAGAACTTCACAAGCAAGAGGGGGATGAACTGCTTTCCACACAAAAACCCCACCCTCCAGGCATAACTGTAGCATGGTTCATGGATAACCAAAACCAGGGGTCATTTCCTGCAGCAGCGGAGCTCCCCCGGGCCCCTGGTCCAAAACAGTGGCACCTTTAAGACCAAGTTTTATTCAGGTACAAGCTCTCCCTCCTCTGCGAGGACAGATCTGCATGTCCCCCCCCCCCAATAGCTAGCAAAACAGTCCAGTGGAGCCTGAGCGGTGGGTGTTGCGTTCTGACACACTTCCGGTGATGTCAGGGTGTGTGGCATATGCAAATAAGTTATGCTAATGAGTCCCTGCACCTCTTTTTCTATGAAATGACCCCTGACCAAAACTGAGCAGGAGACAGATAAAGAAGATAAACATATTTCTTTTCTTTTCTGATATACTAACAAGCTAAGTCAGAACAATATGATAAAAAATGTTTTGCAGTTTTATTTAAAGCTGTTTAAGCTTCTCCATCCCTCTGGGTTGCAAGTCTTGATATATTCCTGCCTCTGGACTTTGCATCTTCAAGTCTACCAGACCTTTGGGTGTCCATTCTCCCTTGCTGACCTTAGCACACTGAATGCTGTATGTAAAAATAATCTTATCGCATTGAAAGAAAGTCTGTGTTGGAGGTATGTTGCTTAAGCCCATCTTATAAAAAGCAAAGCAGAATAAATAGATCATTTGTGCAGACTTGGTATGAGCAAAATTTATCCATGGCTGAAGTAAATGGATCAGATTGCATTAATTTTAGGACATTTGTGTGACTCTGTCTAATCCTTCTTTCATGTGACAGACCGTGCTTGGCACTGTTTGTTCCTGGCAGACCTCACCATCTTCCCACTACCCTCCCTTGAGCAAGCCTTTCAGTGTGCTCCAGAATACATTCTCTCCAAGTTCTAATTCTGTATTGGCTGTCTGCCTCCGACCACACCCTAAAGCCAGAGCTGAGAGTCCTCACTAATGCCCTGGTTTAGTGGTGAATAGAATGTTTCTTGCTTTGTATTCTTTTCCCTAAGAAGGAAACTTTAATTTTCACCACTCGGGGGAGGGGGGGCTTGTTGGATTTTTGTCCTGACAGGCAGCAACATGGACCCAGAATGTGTAACTGTCAGGTGAAGATCTTTCACATTCTGACAAATCAGGGAATTTCTGTGGTTGTCCTGCCTTATGTAGGTTTTCTGTTGCTACAACCATTTCCTGGCAGGGAGCAACTGTTTCCTAGTAACTAAAACTAAGGCTCTTAAATTAACTGAACATGTAAATAGGACATGTTCACTCTTCGCTTGTGAAACGTGTCTGTGTATCTATATGTATTTTAAAGTGTTCATCACTTTGTCACTTGATACCGAAGAGAGAGGATTTTGAGACAAGTTAGAAACAACACAGTGTATTGCTTACAGGCAATGTGTTTGGCAGACTCCCAGTTGGGACCAGGTATCTGAAACTGTTCTGTATTCTGCAGCATTTCCAAATATTATTCCAGCATCAGTTCACAGGAGTGTGGCTTCTATAGTGATCCAAACAAATTCAGTAGCAATTCTGAACTTCAATATTACAACACTTCCAGCTGCGTCAATTGGGTGTACCCATATTTTTTAAAAAAAACACTGTCCTTTTAAAAGTAGTTTGAACGAGAATATTTTGGGCAAGTTTTTTTCCCCCTTCGTGTTTTCCCCAACCTTCTAATTTCTCGGAGGGAAAAAATCCCTGGGCCTGCACCTCTCTGAACTGGGTTCTCCCCATTTCAGAGCTTTCTGTTGAGAGAGAAGCATACCTACCATCTAAAATGGCAGTGCTCATTCTTGGGTAGCAGCTAATGGAGAAGTCAGCTATCTATTGCCTAATCACCCCTCCCTCCTTTCCAAGTAGGTGACAGCACACACATGATTCTGCCTTCCCTTATTTTTATTCTTGCTTGAGAGTACATTACTGGCCCCAAGATATCTGGTGATCTTCATGGCCAAGTAGAATGTTGAGTCCTAATCAGATTCTCTAGTCTTAAGCAATACTCTAACCACTAGGCTACCCTTCCTCTCTCACCTTCTAACCCAGGAACTCTTTCAGCGCTCTTGGGTGGCTGACTACACTTCCTTTTTCTCTGTTCCCTGTGCAGAGGGATTACACAGGGATGCGTACTGGTGCCCAAGTGATGGGTGGTCCCAGCTCTTGTTTTTTCTTCTTGGTCGAAGACTGGGAAGCAAAGACAGAGCTGCAAGAGCTTTTGGCACTGTGCTGTGTAGCTTGCAGTGCTAATGTCACAGTCTAGCTGTGGAAAGAATTAGTATGTTTAAAACAAGAGGGGGGAAATGTGCTTTGATAGCTTGTGTACGGGGGGTAGCATTCTATACCTTGCTGTTTTATGGGGAATACTTTATGGTATAGGATTTTGATATTTAATTGGGTTCAAATAGGTTGTAGCATAGTGTATAATGGAAAAAATGTGAAGCAACAGACTATTGATTAGCATAGGGGAAGTTGATTGAAATGCGGTGGCATTTAAATTTCAGGAGAGACAGTACTGATATTCTTGTACTGGTTTCTAGTAAAACGCTTCTTCATACTGTTCTTGATTTTGCCCTTTGTGAACTCCTTAAAACTTGGCTCATATGATTTTATTTATTCAGAATATTTATACTCTGTCTTATTTCTTTAGACACAAGGTACCTAACAGTACAGCAACAGGCTGCAAGGACACAAGAACAAGTCCATTAGCAAATTAAGCATGCACAAGTTTTGCTGAAGTTAGGTTTGTTTAGAAATTTTTAATTATGTAAACAAAATCTAAAACATACTGATTTCCTTCATTACAATACATAATTACACCCATCATTCCAATGCTTATTTAAACTGATCTATGAATACTTTCTCCACTGCTGTCAACACTAAATATCTAAAAATGTATATACCGCCTCTCCAGAGACTTAACATTAAACTAAACATTAAACTTAACATTAAAAGTAATTTAAAAGTCTAAATTGATACAAAAATTAGAAGTAACCCACCAGAAATAAAACCAGCAGTACCTCAGTGCCCTTTACGTCCAGCTTTCTTCAATTCTTTTGTGTGGGGATGAGGGATTCATCTTTTCCTGAGTGCACATGCACATAAATGCATGTATATGGACACTAAGGCATCCTGTAGCACAGCCTGCCATTGTTCACACTGGTGTACTTTGAACTGTTAATGACTTATTACAGGATAGCTTGTTTTCCTGACATATTACCCACATGAATGTGCTTTTAAATCAGTGTATGGAAAGCTATGATGGGATAAAGAAGTGCAGGAAATAGAACAGAGCCTTCAGCTATATGCATGCAGCAGAAAATATGGAACTTGTTCGCAGATTGTTGGTGTGAGAATAGGGATATCCTATGGCAGTACCTGTCTTCATCTGTGAACTGTTGGAAGGTGTACAAATCTGTACCCCAGTGCGAGCTGTGGGGACCATAACTTCTCAGGTTTCATGGTAGGCTTTGCCTTTCCCTGCATTTGAAAGAATCCCTTGAGTGTAGCTAATGGTGATGGACCATTTGTACTCTAAGACTGTGCTAAGTCCATAGCTTTTCTGAAAGCATTGTAGTCCTCTAGGGAAGCCTGTAACACCCACAGCCCTTGGGATGGGTAAGAGCTGCCAGTTTTTGCTGGGAGCCTGTACTATAACATACTTGACACTGTAGGCTAAATATCATTCTGGTGTAGCATTTATAAAGTGAACATTGTTGTTTGTACAGCCTAACCACCCTAAAATAACTGGTGATCAGCTGTTTGGAGAGGAATCTTAAATATGCTGACTTCTGAGTCATGTTATAAACTTTTCCCATACCCGTTGAAGATGTTTTGTGCAGTAGAATGAGGCAGAATAGATTAAATTATAAATTATATTGGGTTTCCAAGGAATATGTTAGTTTGGCAAGACTCAGAAGTAAATCTTTAGCTATGGGTATTGGGAGGGAAAGTTACAGTAAAATAGTTTGTATACTGGTAAGATTGCTAAAAGTGTGTTTTATGAAGTTCTGTGTCCGTTGCACAAAGTAGTGAACTGTCTACCAGGCGTAATAGAAAAGCTTCTTCTTTGTTTTTGCATATTGGGAGATTTAATTTTGTCTGTTCATCTTTGGGAGTAAATCATAGTAGCCATCTCTGTGATTTTAGTTACATATCTCATTGGACTGTGAATGTTCCTTCAGAAGCTCATTTGCAGTAATCTAAAACACAAGTGAATATATTTTAATTTTGAAAACAAATTAAAATGTATTTACCAAGCTAAAAAAATAAAATCCACTGGCCAATCATTAATCAGTTCACTGGATGTTTCAGTGAAGATCCTTGAGAATTTCCCAAGCACCAAAGTAAAATGATTGAGCAAAACTACCCTTTCCTAAAAATATAGTATTTTATTTATTTACTTCATTGATACCTTATCTTTCTCCCCAGTGGGGACCCAAACAGCTTACAGTGTTCTCTGTTTTTATCCTTGCAACAACTCTGTGAGGTAGGTAGGTTAAGCTGAGAGTGTATGGCTGCCCCAAGATCACCCAGCAAGCTTCCATGGGAGAGTGGGGATTTGAACTGGAGTCTTCCAGATTGTAGTCCAGCACTCTAACCCCACTGGCTCTAGTAAAACTGCACTAGTAAAACAGATAATTAGATCTCATGAAGTTTCTAATGTCTCAGTATAATAACAAACCAGGTTAAAAAATATCAACTATCTACTAGAAGTATATCAGTTTGGTTAATGGTAAAAAAATCTTCCAGATTATTATAAACTTGTGAGGAACAAGACCATATCTTGTTTAAGACTGTAGAAAGTCAAACAGGGTTACATCTTGATGTAAAGTTAAATTCCTTGTGCCAAAATTAGGTTCACCTGCCATTCCTAAATCCAAAAGAGGCTGCTCCACTGCTTAACGACATAATTACTATAGAAGGCTGACGCGGGCTTCTCCAGACTAAAGTCCTGACACCCAGCAATAGAATCAGAGTTGGAAGGGATCTCCAGGGTCATCTAGTCTACCCCCTGCACAATGCAGGAAATTCACAGATACCTCCCCCCACACTCCCAGTGATCTTTACAAATCCTGCAATCGCAACATTTTGATCTAGGGAATGAGTGTTTGTGAACATGGATGAAATCAGTTCCACCTGATATCCATAACCTGATAAACACCAATGAGAGGCCTGCAATATTTGACTCTCCATGTAAAATATGGAAGACAGCTAACAGAATATGAACATGCTTTGGCAGTTGTGCAGACCTGTTGTTTAAATGGGGCAAAATACCAGGACCTGAATGTGATTGTTTTCCAACTGTTTTCCATCTGTCACAGGAATGTGAGTCTCATGCTTTCCAGGGAGATGTGACGGCGTTCTTTGTACTCTCCCCAGCTGCAATTTAGTGGATTGAAAATTTAAATATTAGTATTTAGGGGGATTGCCCAATCTGCCTTCATGCCCATTGTATCTACTTGGTTACGTACCCCTGCCACAGCCCCTATTTTCAGGAAGGGAGTCTGAAGGACTGAGCCAAATTGAGGTAACCAGAGATGACGTTCTAGACCTACTGTGGAAATTAAAAACCAAGAAGTCTCCAGGTCCTGATGGCATACACCCAAGAGTTCTTAAGGAACTCAGGTGTGAGATACTTGATCTACTAACCCGTATGATGAATGCCTTAAAGATAGCAACTAGACAAAAACACTGTGTAATAATAGGTGATTTTAACTACCCACACATTGATTGGGTCAATATGTGTTCTAGCCGGGAAAAAGAGATTGAGTTTCTAGACACTCTAAATGACTGTGCTATGGAGCAGATGGTCACGGAACCTACCAGGGGAGAGGCGATCCTTGATTTGGTCCTAAGTAACACTCAAGACCTGGTGAGAGATGTAAAAGTGATTGCACCACTTGGAAACAGTGATCATAATGTTGTTGAGTTCATCATTTGTACAAATAGAGAATTGGCCAAAAAGACTCACACAACCATTTTTAACTTTAAAAGGGGTAATTTCTCTGATATGAGGGGACACGTGGGGAGGAAACTGAAAGGAAAAGTAGAAAGGGTCAAAACAATTGGGGAAGCTTGGGATCTATTTAAAACTACGATCCTAGAAGCTCAAAAAATATATATTCCGCAGGTTAGGAAAGGCACAAACAGGTATAGGAAAAAGCCTGCATGGTTAACAAACAGAGTAATGGAGGCTGTAAAAAGTAAAAAGAATTCCTTTAAGCAGTGGAAAGCTAGTCACAGTGAGGCTGATAAAACGGAACACAGGCTATGGCAAATAAAATGCAAGTCTGAGGTCAGGCAGGCAAAAAGGGAATATGAGGAGCATATAGCAAAAAACGTAAAAACCAACAATAAAACTTTCTTCAAATACATTAGAAACAGGAAACCAGCCAGGGAGGCAGTGGGGCCCTTGGACGACCAAGGGGTAAAAGGAGTATTGAAGGATGATAGGGAAATGGCTGAGAAGCTAAATGCATTTTTTGCCTCCGTCTTCACTGTGGAAGATGAGAAGTGCTTGCCCACTCCAGAACCACTGATTTCAGGAGGGGTGTTGGAAGACCTGAGTCAGATTGAGGTGATGAGAGAGGAGGTCCTAAAACTGATAGACAACTTAAAAACTGAAAAATCACCAGGCCCAGATGGCATACATCCGAGAGTTCTGAAAGAACTCAAATGTGAACTTGTAGATCTCCTGACAAAGATATGTAATCTTTCCTTAAAATCTGCCTCCATTCCTGAGGATTGGAAGGTAGCTAATGTCACTCCCATCTTTAAAAAGGGTTCCAGAGGAGATCCGGGAAATTACAGGCCAGTCAGTCTGACGTCGATACCGGGTAAATTGGTGGAAACCATTATTAAGGAAAGAATTAGTAGGCACATAGATGAACAAAACCTATTGAGGCAGACTCAGCACGGTTTCTGTAAGGGAAGATCTTGTCTCACTAACCTGTTAGTGTTCTTTGAGGGGGTGAACAAACATGTGGACAAGGGGGATCCAATAGATATTATTTACCTTGACTTCCAGAAAGCTTTTGATAAAGTTCCTCATCAAAGGCTCCTAAGTAAGCTCAAAAATCATGGGATAGAAGGACAAGTCCTTTTATGGATCAAAAACTGGCTAGTTCATAGAAAACAGAGAGTGAGTGTAGGTGGGCAATTTTCTCAGTGGAGGGTGGTAAGCAGTGGGGTACCGCAGGGATCAGTACTTGGTCCACTGCTTTTTAACTTGTTCATTAATGATTTGGAGATGGGAGTAAGCAGTGAAGTGGCTAAATTTGCGGATGATACAAAGTTGTTCAGGGTGGTGAAAACCAGTGAGGATTGTGAGGCACTCCAAGGGGATCTGTCAAGGATGGGCGAGTGGGCGTCAACATGGCAAATGGGGTTCAATGTGGCCAAGTGCAAGGTGATGCACATTGGAGCCAAAAATCCTAAATATAAATACACATTGATGGGGTCTGAACTGGCAGAGACTGAGCAAGAGAGAGATCTTGGAGTTGTAGTGGATAACTCACTGAAAATGTCGAGACAGTGTGTGACTGCAATAAAGAAGGCCAATGCTATGCTGGGGATTATTAGGAAGGGTATTGAAAACAGATCAGCCAATATAATAATGCCCCTATATAAATCAATGGTGAGACCTCATTTGGAATACTGTGTGCAGTTCTGGTCACCACACCTTAAAAAGGATATTATAGCTTTGGAAAAAGTGCAGAAAAGGGCAACTCGAATGATAAAAGGGTTGGAACACTTTCCCTATGAGGAAAGGTTAAAGCGCTTAGGGCTCTTTAGCTTGGAGAAAAGACGACTGAGGGGTGACATGATCGAGGTTTATAAGATTATGCATGGGAAAGAGCAGGTAAAGAAAGAGGTACTTTTCTCCCTTTCTCACAATACAAGAACTCGTGGGCACTCCATGAAATTGCTGAGCGGTCGGGTTAGAATGGATAAAAGGAAGTACTTCTTCACCCAAAGAGTGATTAACACTTGGAATTCACTGCCACAGGAAGTGGTGGGTGCTACAAGCATGGATGGCTTCAAAAGGGAATTAGATAAGCATATGGAGCAGAGGTCCATCAGTGGCTATTAGCCACAAGGTATAGCTAGGGGCTCTGGGGCAAGTGATGCTCTGTCTTCTTGGTGCTTGGGGGGGGGTCAACAGTGGGAGGGCTTCTAATGTCCTGGCCCCACTGCTGGACCTCCTGATGGCACTGGTATTTCTGGCCACTGTGTGACACAGAGTGTTGGACTGGATGGGCCTTTGGCCTGATCCAACATTGGCGTCTCTTATGTTCTTATGTTCTTATGTATATGTAACCTATCACTAAATTCAGGTGCTGTACCAGAAGATGGGAGAGTAGCAAATGTGACACCATTTTTTTTTAAAGAATCCAGAAGGGAACCAGGAAATTACAGGCCAGTCAGCCTAACGGCCGTCCCATATAAATTAGTAAGAACCGTAATCAAGGATAGAATTCTTAGACATGGAGGCAAAATCAGCATGGCTTCTGCAAAGGGAAGTCCTGCCTCACCAACCTTTTGGAGTTCTTTGAGAAAGTGAACAAGCATGTAGATAACGTTGACCCGGTAGACATTATATATAAAGTTAAAAGGCTTTTGACAAGGTACCTCACCAAAGACTCCTGAGTAAACTTAGCAGTCATGGGATAAAAGAATGAGATCTCTCTCAGTGGATTTAAATCACTAGTCAGTAAGACTAGAGTTAAACCATGGTCTTTATGTAAGGAATCATTCTTGCTAGTGTAATCTTAATATTTACAACCAGATGAAGGTTTCATTTTAGAATAACAACTTTACAGATTAGTTTATATCAAAAAATTACTGATTTAGTTATACTATTAGAAATATATCATAGATAGTTCACCTCACAATAATTTCATAATTATCTATCTCCAGTTTAATAGGTTAATCCATTCGTATTTGGGCAATTTTTTGTGGTACTTTATTGGAAGGAGAAAAATAATCATTACCTTAATAACAATTTAAATAATTTTATTTGACTAAAACGACTGGCACATATCCAGTTGAGGCCTATGGGGTTTCCCTGACAGCGAACATCAAAGGGTCTGCCTATTGGTCCCAGGCACGGGGCTGGTCGTGGGCCAGCATGCAGAGTATGGTCTTCACCGAAGGTTGAGCCATTCAACTAAGCCGTCTGTGTGGGGATGGTGCGCCAATGTGAAGATTTGCCATATCTGGAGAGCCTGACACACCCACCACATTAATGCTGCTGCAAACAGGGTCCCTTGATCTGTCATGATCTCTTGGGGTAACCCAAGATGGGCAAAATAGGTTCAGCCTATCCTGGCACTTTTCATGTTCCACAAGGGAATGGCTTCAGGGTACTGGAGGGCATAGTCCATCACAACTAACAGGTAGTGGGCACCCTGAGGTGTCCGAGGTAAAGGCTCCACGAAGCCCATAGTAATCTGGTTGAAGGGAACTTGGATGACCAGCAAAGCGGAGAGTGGGGCATGGAGGGCTGGACCCCTGATGTCAACTGACAGACCTCTCAGATCTTACAAAACTTTTGTACCTCCAAGGCCATGGTCAGGCAGAAGAACCGTGCCAGTACCCGGAGCAGAGTATTCCGAACCCCCTGGTGTCTCACCCATCCGTGGTCATGGGTGGCCGTTAATACCTCCTGTCAGTATCTCATGGGCACCAGGAGTTGGTGCTGGATCCCTGCCTTTCCCTGGGCCATCTGAAACCAACCCCCCACTTCCTGCATTACCTGGGGGATCCATTGGCTCCACTGGTCATCTGTCACTACCTCTTCCCTCACCGTCAGTCCATGGCCATCTCCCAGTCACCATCACTCCTTGTAGTGCCCCCACTGGCCACAAGTGAAGCATGGTCCACATTTGGCAGAACTTCCCCCGGTTGCTGGGCCCTTGTTTCTGGGGCATAGTGTGTCCCACGACTGGCCATGCCTGCTGCTGGGCTCCTCCACCATGACCTTGATGGCCCTGGCCCGCCCATGGTGGTGGTACATGGGCACGGCCACATCAAGAACTGTTGGGGGCTCATTGTTGTCCCACAGGGCGGCACCCAGGAAGTATCTCCCAGGCCACTTGTCTAGAGTTCATCCTGTGGGTGTTCTCATCCCTCCATGGCGAAGAAATTTCTCCTAAGCTTGGTGGCTTCTTTCAGCCCTAGAAGTTCCCAAGCGTGCAATCCAGTGCCAGGTTCGTGTTGGCAGGATCTGTAGGAGCTGCTCCGGGACTATCTAATCCACAATATGTCTCCCATTAAATGCTGTCAGCTGCAGCTAGTGGGTGGTGGCGTCCTTCAATGCTTCAATCAAAACCCGGGGCTGACCTATTGACTGGTAGATCATGGAATGGAACTTTTGGTGGTGGGTCTCTAGAGTGACCTCATACCAATCCAAAATGGCTGCCTTCAATTTCTCATAGCCATGTCGGCCTTCTCCAAGGTCCTAATGGCTGTCTGTGCCTCTCCTGTAAGGTAGGGTTCCAAAATGAAGGACCACTGTGCTCGAGGCCACTGTGCGGCCTCAGCGATGCACTCAAATGTTTCCAAAAAGGCTTCTGCCTTGTCTTCGGGCCCCTGTTTAGTAAGGTGGAGCCAAGTACCCTGTCCGAGATCCACTTGTGGGGCTGGCTGCCATTCCCCTGGCTACATCTGCCTTGGCGAGTGGCTGGGCACTGTCCAATGGCTTTTGGAAGTCTCACAGGTGGGTGGCCTTTTCCTTCTGTTGTTGCTGGGTGATGTCTCAGAGCAGCTGGGCCTGATGCTCCGCTAGCTGTTGCCCAAACCACATCAGGTCCATTTTTTCAGCATGCTCCTCCACCCCGGCTCCCCCCATCGGGAGGGGTTAACACAGGTGGTTTGAGCAGGGGCCAGCTGCTCATCCTGCCAGCAGGCATAGGCAGGTGAGGCAGGGGGCGCCCTAGAGGTAGGGAGGTGCCCACATTGTCCACCATGCCTTGCCTGCCCATCCGGGGTAATTCCACCTTCCTCTGTTGTTCTCCTTGCGTTGGGACACTCCCAAGGCCTCAGAACAGGAGGGGAGGGGGTTTGCTCACCCTTGGCCTCCTTGTCTCAGCTGGAGTTCCTCCGGCCAAGCTGACATCCAGCTTCTTTTTTTTCATTGGCCTCTTGGTCAGAGCCTCCTTTTAGTCCCTCCTCCCTTTCTCCTGTGCCCAACCCTTCTAGGGGAGATGCCTCCCATGTGTCAGGGCTGTGTGGGGCCTGTTGGGCTGGAGCTGCTCTGCTCGGCCATCCCACCTCCCCGTCTGTCACTGCTTTGTGTAGGGTGGGCACCACTTGCAACCCTCTAGCCCTGCCATCCCAGCATGGTCATGCCACCTCCTGCCCTACCCTTCTGGAAGCTGGGGTTTCCTTTCTCACCGCAACCACCCTTGCCTTCCAGGGCAGTGGGCTCTACGGCGTGGCTCCCAGTGACTTCTGGGCCACCTCCTGCTCTGTCCTTTTGGGAGTCAGACTTCCATCTCCTGCCTCTGCTGTTGCTGCCAGCCAGGGCGCTGGGCTCTGGCACAGCTCCCAGCACCCTCGGCTTCACCCTGTTCAACCCAACCCCTGTTGTTCCTGCCTGGGGCATCTCCGTGGGCCTGGGCATCTCCCCTGGCATTGCTGGTAATTGCCCAGGTGAGTGGACAGTGTGTCTTCCCCCCCCCCCACGGCTGTAGACCCAGCCAATATTATAATGCTCCTGTATAGATCTATGGTGCGGACTCATTTTGAATATCGGGTACTGTTCTGGTCATCGTATCTCAAAAAGGACCTCACAGAGCTGGAAAAGTACAGAAAAGGGCAACAAAGATGACTAAGGGGTTGGAAGAGAAGAAGAGAGAAGGAGAGATTGGATTTGTACCCTGCCCTTCACTTGGAGTCTCAGAGTGGCTTACAAACTCCTCTCCCTTCCCCTCCCGACAACAGACACCCTGTGAGGTGGGTGGGGCTGAGAGAACTCTGACACAAACTGCTCTTTTTCAAGGACAGCTGTGCCAGAGCTTGTAACTGACCCAAGGTCACATCAGCAGGTGCAAGTGGAGGAGTGGGGAATCAAACCCGGTTCTCCCAGATTAGAGTCCGCGCACTTAACCACTACACCAAACTGGCTCTCAAATCCTTATGAGGAAAGGCTGAAGAGTCTGGGATTTTTCAGTTTGGAAGACAGATGAATAAGGGGGGGACATGGCAGAGGTTTATAAAATTACACATGAGATAGCGAGGGTTGACAAAGGGAACTATTTCTCTCTCTTCCAAAATACTAGAACTTGAGGGCATCCAGTGAAGCTGATGGGCAGTAGATTCTTCTTCATATCACTTCTTACTACTTATGTTGCTGGCACCTGTTTGTATATGCTGTGGTTTGAACTTATATTATTGTTTTAATGTATCTTGCTGTTTTAATGTATTATTTATATGTATTCTGTAAGCCGCCCTGAGCCTGCCTTGGTAGGGAGGGCAGGATACAAATTAAACAAATAAATAAAAATAAAATAAATGGAAATTCAGGACAGACAGAAGGAGATGCTTCTTTGCACAGTGAGTGATTAATGTGGAATTTGCTGGCAGAGGGTGTAGTGATGGCCACAGCCATAGACGGCTTTAAAAGGGGGATTTAGACAGATTCACCGAGGATAAGTCTCTCAGTAGCTACTAGTGATGGTGACTAAAGGGCACCTCCAAGAGGCAGTAAACCTCTAAATCCTAGTGCCAGGACGGAGTCAACATCAGGGGAAGATCTCAGCCTCTATGCCCTGTTGTTGGACCACCATGGGAAGTGATTGGCCACTGTGTGAGACAGGATGCTGGAATAGATGGATCATGGGTCTTACCCAGCAGGGCTCTTCTTAGGTCCTTAGATAGTATGACAAAATGATTGTTTCTGATCGGAAATCTAATATTTTTTGTTCATAGCTTTTCATTGGGGTGGGCTGCTTTGTGCTTATTGTGTGAGTGATGGTTTAAATTCCTCTTTGTATGTTACAGTTAGGAAGAATTGTGGTCTATCCAGTATGGTTTGTGTACAGTTTGATCGCCAGACTTTTCCAGAAGTCTCAGCCAGCCATTACCCTGGAGAGTCCAGATGTGAAATACCCACTAAGGCTGATTGACAAAGAGGTAATAAAACGCATGTTTCTTTGATTTCTCCCATCCAATGGGAAGTAATTGCAAGAGTGCAGTGTGTTATAGCAACACAGAGAATGTCTATCCTTCATGGAGTGAGCTATATTACTAAGGAGACTGTAAAAAGCACTTGTGTCTCTTGAACCAATCTGTTTATTTAGAAATGGCACATAGTATGTGCTTTAGGATGCAGGTGGTACAGTGGGCAAGGTTTGTTTGTCTGAATTCTCCCCCCCCCCCCCAACAAAATCTCCTTCCTATAAAAAGTTGACATACCAGGGATGAACTGTGTCTGGTTCACCTCTTCATGACCATTATGACTGCATGCCATGTGATATTTTGCATTACTCATATATGTGGATGGATTTGCATCCTCTTTGAGTTCTGAATTGCAATTTGGGAACAGTTGGTAGTAGTCCCTGGCATAGATTCCTATAGCAAAATCAAAACTGATTTAGTTACCCCTTTGAACCCCAAAGAATGCAAGTGGGAGCAGAAGAAAACTTCAGTAGAGGTCACTATTTGCTGTATGGAATCATGGAGGATGCTATCTTGTTGAACAGCTACCTTTACACAGGCTCTGCATGCATCTTCCCTCCAGGGCAATGTAGAAACATATTCTGGTAGCCTCTGCCACCTCCCTTAGCACACAGTGGTTGGTGATGAAGTTGTGTTTGACTATCTGTATATGAATGGGAATACCAAAGAAACATAGCGGGGGCTGTGCTGCTGCATAAATGGCAGCTGCTTCATAATATCCTGTTTTGGCTGACTCACTAAGTTGGTAAATGTTCACTATTGCTGGAACCTCAGGATAGCCTGGTTTTTGGAGCAGACACATCTTTTCAAAAACATTTTTTGTCAAATTCTCAGAACACGGGTAGGAGGTCCTGCACTGCAATCATCTCTATAATGTGAAGCCCAAATATGCAACACTTAGTCCATGTGTCCTCAGCTCTGCTGCCATTCTGGTACTTCCTAATACATAGAAATTGTGGAGCATTGAAAGTTTACCACCTATGGGATTATGTCAATAAATACAATGGGTGGTTTACTCTTGTATCTTCATAAATATGTAGAACAGACACTCATCACTCAGGATGGGCAGGGCTGCCTGATTCCAAATGGAGCCACCATTTTGGAGGTTTTAAGGGTTGGGTAAAATTGTCTGATACTACCTAACTGGTTCTGAGACAAAGGGCAAGAATCCAGCAAGCATCACCTGTTGTCTGGGTATTAAGAGTATGGGATCCTTCCGACTTCCGGTCTGGCTCCCGCGCATGGTGGACGCTTCCTCGGGTCGCTCCCGAGGGCGCCTCGCCCGCCCGCGGTGGAGGAGGGAATCCGCGCGAGCAGAGACCCGAACGAGCCCCTCAGAAGAGAGGAGCTCGGATCCGGGGCGCTTTAGGGCGCACTAGGGGGGAGTCGCTCTTTCGACCGAGAGGTCGGAGAGCGAGGCTCCCGCCATGCCCTGCCCCAATGGACCTTGCTGCGTGAGCGACCCCGAACGGGGTTTAGCGGAGCCACCAGACGTCACCGAGTGATAAAGCGACCATCCGCAAAAGTGGAAAAGAAAAAGAAAAGATCGGCTTAACTGTGAGTTGTCAAAATGCAGAGAAAAAGAACTGAAAATTGTTTCCCCCCCCTCCCAGCGAAAAAGGCGAAGAGGTTAATCCTCCATCTATACAAGCGAAAAAGAAAAGGAGGGGGGGGGATGAATTGAGCGGACAGTGATGTTTTCCTTTGATGTATTTGAAAGCGAGAAGCTTGTCTCTCTGGAGCACATTTTAAGAACTTTCTAAAAGTAAACAAAAAAGAAAAGATGTCGGAGCTGGGCAAAAGCGAGCGGAGAAGGAGGGAGGGACTTCCGTCTGGGCGTTTGTTTGTGTGCAAGAGCCGGCTGTTGAATGTTTGGACTGTTTATGGCTGTGAATCCGACGGGAGTTTTGCAAAAAAGATAAGTTGGAATTGTGACAGCGAGAAGTGCCTGATAAGCGCTTATAAGTCAACAATTGCGAGGAGGACCCATAGAGAGTCTGGGAGCGAATATAAAAGCGAAAATGAAATTGATACCATTCTCGAAAATGGGGACCTCCGGGGCATGAAAGGAAGAGGATTTATAGTACATGAACTGAGCGTATTAACAACCTGAAGGAGGATCTAACAAGCCGGAAGGAGAAGACAACGGAGACAACAGAGGAAGCTCCTCCACGTCAGCGATAGTAAAAGTACCCAGCACGCAAGAAGCGGTTCTGGATGTGCACAGAAGAGACCCTTTTTATTAACAGAATCTCAAAGGAACATTACTAACATACTAACAGAGAATACATGTAACAGGACTAAGAAAAGAAGTTTGGCAACACACAGAAGAAGCCCAAGAAGATTAATTGGACATTACTAACAGTTTAATTTACCAGTTTATATATCACTCAGCTTTCTCTTTCTCCCACTGTCTACCCCTCCCTTTTTTTCTTTTAAGCGAAATACCTCCCCTTTTTAGGGGAGCCAATAAAACCTTTATATATATAAAAAAAAGAGTATGGGATCCTTCCCATGTTGGAAACTTCATGTCTGCTTCACCAGATGAAATCAGTTCGCTCTGAATGGAGTAACTCTGAGTATAATTGCACTGCCGTTTTTGTTAGGACCATTTCCAGTGGCTCTGTTGACCTCAGAAACCTAAAGTTAGGCACCCAGATCAAATTTCTAGGTGACCCATAAGGGGACGTAACCACCAAGATGGCATAAAAGTGGCCATTTTACAAGATGGTATCCTGGCTTCTGTACAGCAAAGTGTTAATCTACCCAAGTTTTTTCTGTTCTTTTTATGTGCATTTTTCTGGTCAAGTGGTTAATTAAATCAGTTGTTTCTTTGTTTTAGGGGACAGGACTGAGAAAGACTAGGCTGCTGTCCTAAGTATACTTACAAGGGAGTGAGCTCATTGAGCTCAGTAGGGCTTATTTCTGAGTGAACAAGCTTTGTTGTTGGAGCCCCAATTATTTTTTAGTGCTTTTTCCTCTGAACTTTCCTGCTTATGTCCATGTGTGCAGTGGGGGGGGGGAGTCTAAGTGCAAAAAGAGTACATATTAAAAACTTTAACTGCATCGCTTTTCGGCTAAGATCAAGTGTAGTATTTGGCTAAGAACTGTAAGCATTAGCTATATAAAGTCATCCATTCTTATCAGTTTAAAACTTTAATTGCATTTTTCAAGACATTAATGGCTGCTTATTCTCCGCCTTTCAGGAAATTAGCCATGATACAAGAAGATTTCGTTTTGCCCTTCCCAGTCCAGAGCATATTCTAGGCCTTCCTGTCGGTATGTTTTACATGAAGAAAGTGAACCTCTTCCCTTGTGCTTGAGATTTGTGGAGGAGGAGAACAGATGCCAAGGTTGTGGGGATGGATTAACCACAGGGGCAGGGACATTTGGGAGGGGGAAGCAGCAGCTGTATCCTCACCTCTTATTAACAGCGTCTCTGTCCACAGGAGGATGGAGGTAGAGGACAGAAACAGGAGCGTTCTCCCAACGGCCTTTTTATTGTTGGTCTTCTTGGGTCACCGCAGCCAGAGAGAGGGCTGTCTCTGGCCACAGCGTAATGAAGGAAATACAACAATGATAAGTGTAGCAGCCTGTTGACAAACTAGTTCTCAAATCTGAAACGTTCCTAGTGTGATTCATAGACCATGTTTAAAGTGTTTCCCACCCAAGGGCAGATGTGTGTTGTTCTCTGTTCCAGCTGCAACTGCCAGCTTAGTGCAGCAGCAAGAGACCTTCCACATGGCAGGTTTTCCCCGTAGTGTCCCTCCCTCAGCTCCCTGGCAGTGTCCATCCCACTTCCCTGCACTACCAGGGCTTTTCTGGTTGTTGTTTTTTTAAATCGGCAGATCTCATTATATCCTTATTACAATCCATGTATTGGCTTTTCTGACTTACCAGGTTTCATTTTTTTAAAAAAAAGGCCCTTATGTCTCCACAAAGAAAGGGGCTACTTTTAAAATGGAAGCTGGGAATTCAGAGAACCTGGTACACAGATTGTTATATTGTTATAGCAATATCAGTCGCTGGTAAAAAAATGTCACCATGGCGGGGAAAGGTAATGGCTGGAAAAGGAAATGGGCAAATGGAGGCGAAATGTCTGCCACGTGAGCAGGATCAGGAAAATCCAAACTTCCTCATCCACACAGCAGACGCCGGGGCTTTGCTGTGATCTTTCCCAAACCTTCACTGCAAAACAGGTCTGAGAAAGACTGGGGAAAAGCCAGTGAAACCCCAGGAAGGACACAGGCCCATAGCTAGCTGGGTGTGTGTGCAAGAGGGCCATGCTACCACAGATATGCCCAGCACCCCTGGGGGGATGCCAGACCCCCCCCCCGGTGCAGGCGGGGGCCCTTGGTTTCACTGCGGCTGAGCAGTTTGAACTGGGGGGGGAGCTGCTCCTTTGGCAGGTCCAGTGAGGAGGACGAAGAAGTGGGACCGGAGGCTGCCCCTGCCCGGCGCCAGGCAAGCCAACTCTGCCTTCCCTCAAGCCGGCCCATCCCTAGGGAAACAGTATCTTTGTTCCCCTCCCCAGTGGTGGTTATGGGCAAATGGTGCTGCAGTATTCATGATGTCCTCCCCAACCAGTATTCCATTGCCAGAGGGATATAGGGGCAAACAACTATGATCCTCAGCAGGGGTAGAGCCACCGGGGAAAATCCCAGTGGCTCAATGGCGGCGGGGGTGGTGGTGGTGGTATCCTTCCAGGGCCACCTTGGCCCCAAGAGAGGGGTGGCCTTTGCAGTCATCCTTGCAGTGAGCTGGTGGGTGAGCTGTGGTGAACAGGAGCCACTGGCTCGTTTACAGCAGTGGCAGCTTCCCCACCCGGCACAGGGCCGGGGCAGCTGAGTCACTCATGGCAAGAGAGCCATCCTTTGCTCCCCCCTCCATTGTGGGGTCAGGCTGGGGGGAGAGGCAAGGGGCAGAGTCCTTTCCAGGGCTATTTTTGCTTCCCAGTCTGCACCAGATCTCTGACTACAGCACAGCTCTTGGCTGAAGAAGCTGTTCCAGCTCTTAAAAGGCATGGGACATTCTGGAAGGCCAATAGATTGGCACGATCAGTATTTTATATATCTTTAATGTGACACTGTTGGCCTCACAGTGTGTGCAATAACAGCAGTGAAGTTGACGAACACAGTAGAAATACCTTTCTGGTCATACAAGAAGAAGACTAATACATCGTTTCCAACTGTGACTCAGTTATTCCTCATCATCCACAGTGCAAAGTGTTTGAAACCTTTTTTGCTTCACAGTTGTTTCAGTCCCCCAGTATTTGAACTTGTGATTTGAAAAACAAAAAGTTCCAGGATACTTTTAAGTTGCTAGTAGGTCATCCTGTTTCACAGTTTAAAGAGTTTTTGCAGGAAGAGGAAAGAGTTGCAGTTAATTAGAATCAGAGGAAATGCTTTTCCTACAGTCCTAAATAATCCACTGCCAGGACAGTTTCAAAATGGTCAGAGGCCTTAAAAGTAAGGCATCCTAGATTTGTGGCATGAGGAGGATAATAAGAGTTCCCTAGTTTCCCTCATTTTTCATTTACTGTTCAGTTGCTCTCAGCATTCAGTAGATGGCCATGAGCATGCACAGTGGTCATCAGGCCTTCATTTGGGCTTTTTCCTTCCTTCCTTGGGGAATTCCTCAGATTTGAAGAAGCTCCTTGCACTTCTGTGGGTGCCTCCATTTAGATGCCGCATTGATGGGCATGGGACGATCATGTTTGCCAGTAGGAGGAATGCTGGAAAGATTGTGGGCTCCTTTTGCCTTCTTCAAAGCATAAAACATCTTTTACCTGTTTGCTTTTACTTGCAGGGCAGCATATTTACCTTTCTGCGAGGATTGATGGGAATCTGGTAATCAGACCCTACACACCGGTCTCCAGTGATGATGACAAAGGTTATGTGGATCTTGTTGTAAAGGTAAAAGAAGTCAGCTTTAACAGCTGAGGATGGTCCCTCTCAGGCCCGTAGCTACTGCGGGGTCCGCCCCTCCTGTGGTTTTTACGGGCCCCTCCCCCGATCCTTGGCTCCCCCTCCCTCCCCTCAGCCCCCTTACCCCCGATCGATCACCTGCCTGTCAGTGTCGCTCCAGCCCCTGTTCCCCTTCAAGCCTCTTGTGCTTTGCCTCTCCCCCATAATAGCGCACTGGTTTTCAAATTGTAGTGCAGTGATTTTCCCCCCCAGTGCAGGGCCCTAAAGAATCCCCCATGCCAAGGACACTGGGCTGCTGTGGCTTCTGCGTGGGTTCCAAGAGGACTGCTCTCTTTCTCTCTTGCCGTCTTCCTGTCCCCTCCCACCACCCCCGTGCACTTTTTATGACATCAGTACACATGTTTGGGGCTTTTTGGCCCCCCCCCACTTTCCCCAGGGGCCCCCTACTAAAAATTTTCTAGCTACGGGCCTGGTCCTTCTAGGGTTCTACCAGTTCAGCCTTACAAGTAATCTGTATATCTAATCTCAACAGTCCCCTCTGTGTGTGGATACTTATTTCCGCCAATAGAAGGCACACTCCCCCCCAGCAGATTTTTCTGCAGACTCAGGGGACTCTGTGGGGCTGCAGAAAAATCCAAACAGTTCTTTAAAAATGGGGAGGGTTGAATTCCCCCCCAAAAAAATACCTTTTGAAATGGCTGCCGCAGGGATCTACTCCAGGCCCCACCACATCAATAGGGAGAGACTAAAACGTTTGGGGGGGGGGATTCTAACTGGTTCTGTCAGTAAAAGACAGGGGAAGCGGGAAGGGCCCTTTTTGTCCTTTCAGGGAGGGATCCTTAGGGCCAGGCCTGATAAGGGCTGCCATTTCCAGGCTGGGAAATTCCTAGAGATTTTGTGGTGGAGTCTAAGGAAAGCTGGGTTTGGGGAAGGAACAGGCCTCAGCTGGGTATAATGCCACAGAGTCCACCCTCCAAAGCAGCCATTTTGTCCAGGGAGACAGATCTCTGCTGTCTAGAGTTTAGTTGTAATTCTGGGGGGGTCTCCAGGTCCCACTTGGAGGTTGGCAACCCTAGTCCTGGCAGCAGTCTAGGGTTGCCAGGTCTCCCCCTGGACACCAGCAGGGGATGGGGGGGGGTAAGGTTTCCAGATCCAGGCTGGAAAACTCTTGGAGATTTGGGGGTGGACCCTGGGGAGGACTGGTAGTTAGGTACAATGCCATAGAGTCCACCCTCCAAAGCATCCATTTTCTCCATGGGAAGTTATCTCTGTAGTCTGGAGATGAGCAGTAATTCCAGGGGAACCCCAGGTCCCACCTAGAGGCTGGCATCCCTAGGCAGCACCCTCTGGGTCACTTGATAGCACCTGATTTGCATGACTCAACTAGGTCTGGCTGTTTGCTACTCTTCAACAGCAGCCACCCTATGAAAGCCAGTGTGGTGCTGCGGTTAGAGCTTCAAAGGAGTGTCGGCAAGATCCAGGTTCAGATCCCCATCTTGTGGTGGAGGCTGACTGAGTGATTTTGGACCAGTCACATACTTTCAGCCTAACCAACCTCACAGGGTTGTTGTGCGGATAAACAGGAGGATAGAATAGTGTAAGCTGCTTTGGTCTCTACTGTGGAGAAAATCTGTAATTTCCCTAGGTAGAGGCTGTGGGGGAGGGGGGTGGAGACGGAAAGCTGAAGAAGGAGAGGCAGATAAAGGTAGGTTGGCTGTTGGGTGGGAAGGAAATAGGGTTGCCAACTCCAGGTTGGGAAATTCCTGGACATTTGAGGGGTGGAGCCTGGGGAGGGTGGGATTTGAGGAGGGGAGGAACTACAGACCGGTGTAATGCCATAGACTCTACCCTCCAAACCAGCCATTTCTTCCATGAGAACTACAATTGCCAGCCTCCAGGTGAGGGCTGGAGATCACCCAGAATTACTGTCAGTCATCTCACTCTCGAACACAGAGAGAGAAAGTTTATTGAAGAGATACAACTGTTGTCCAGGTGACAGAGATCAGTTCCCCTGGATAAAATGGCTGGTTCGGAGGGTTGAATACCCTGCTGAGGCTGCTTACCTCCCCAAGCCTCACTGTCCCAAGGCTCCACCCCCAAATCTCCAGGAATTTCCAAACCTGGAGCTGGCAGCCCTAAGGTGAATTGATCTCTGTAGCTGTGAGATCCATTGTGATTCCTGGAGAGTTGCCACTGCTGCTGTAGGGGGAGAGGAAGCAGGTGGGTGGCTGGGAGCACCGCCACCACTGCTGCTGTGCAGGGTGGTGGAGGAGGCAGGCAGGAGGCTGGGAGAGTGATGGGGGCAGAAAGACAGAGTGATGGAGTGGAGGCAGAAAGAGAAAGAGTGATGAGGTGGGCAGGCAGAAAAACAAAGAGAATGATGAGGGGTCTAGAAAGAGAGAGGAAGTAACATGCATGGAGGAGAGATAGAGAGTAGGAAAAGGGAGGGCAGAAGGGAGAAAGAGAGTGAGAGAGGTAGGAGGAGAGGGGAGGAAGCAAAGGTGTGAGGAATGGGATAACTGTCCTGCAAGTTTCTTGCGGGTCCTCATTTGTCTTTGTATAATACCCACAAAGATCTATTCTCATTCTGGCCTAGTAGCTCTTCTTGTGGATGCTCTCCATCCATGGAAGGGTAGGGAAAGGAAAGTTCTTCCCTTTAAACCTCTGGTGGCAGGCTGAATTGACCAAGTTCTTGTTTCTCTTCCTTGTGATTTATTGAAAACTCTTTTATTACATCCTCCCAACCCTATTGAAACCTAATCTGCTTCATAAGTATGAACCTAAAGCTGCCATTTGTCCTGTCGTCTTTTTTCCCCAAACAGATTTATTTCAAAGGTGTTAATCCAAAATTCCCTGAAGGAGGAAAAATGTCCCAGTACTTGGAACACTTAAAGATAGGGGACACAATTGATTTCCGTGGGCCCAGTGGACTACTCATGTACAAGGGGAAAGGCAAGCATAATTTTCATACAAAAGATGGGTTCTTTTTATGAACTGGAGAAGTGAGCCTCCTAACCAAGAGCAAGACTGCAGCCTAGGAGATGGGAAAAGACTTTGTATTCATAACAGAATCATGTTAGATTTCATGACACCTTCAAGGTTACACTAGATAAGGTAGCCAGAGGAAGATGGGCAAGGATTTTTGCAAGGTACTGCTTGTCATGCAGGGATGATCAAAGCTACCATGATGGAAGATGCAGTCAGCCCAGTCTACTTTACATCTGGTCTTCCTAACAGAGGAAGACGACATATCAGATTTTACAGACTGGGATTTGCACCTCTTTGGCAATGTCTCTAATGTCATCTTGTTCCCTAACTTGGAATCCCAGCTGGCTTGGGAGAAAGTTGCTGTTACACATAGTTCAAATAAAACTAGGATGCCCTCCACTAAAGCAAGCAAGTAACTCCGATTGAAACTATTTGATGATGTCCATTGAGTTCATGGGAGTATTCAAAGTCTGTTGCTATGTGTACGTCATATGTAAGTACAGGACAGAGAACTACAGGAGCCCACAGAGTCCATGGTAGAACAGCATTTGAGTTCTGTCGTGGAGGCTGCCACTGACCATTCTCCTGTCTTTCACTCTTGGTTTGTGGTGTGCAAACCACAGCCAGAGGGAAGGGTCTGAACATGGGGGTTCTAGCCAAACCCCCCTCTTTTTCTGTTGGCCTGCCTTTTCTCACAGGATGTGACTGCACGGAGCTAATCTAGGATCTTGCAGGTATCTTTCAGGGTTAGCCTTTTCCATGTTTTCTTCTGGCTGGGCTCCCATCTTGTTGAGCTGCAGCTGATGAGGAATTCTTTCTCCAGTTCTTCCATGCGGCAGGAGGGCAGGTGTTTGTATCCAGGTTTTCCCCTCAGTTTTGGGCTTTTTTTTTCATAGTTCTATAGATTTCATGCATTTCCTTTCCTTGTTCCTTCTGCAGGAGTATTTGCCATTCGACCAGACAAGAAGTCTGAACCAGTGATTAAATATGCAAAGTATGTTGGGATGATCGCAGGCGGGACAGGTCGGTGAGAGCTTCAGCTGCTTCTTCCAGTGTCACTTTTTGCTCATGGTGTTGACGATGCTTCTTTAAGTTGGTCTGTTTTTGCCTCCCCCGAAGGAATTACACCAATGCTGCAGCTCATCCGAGCTGTTGTGAAGGACAAAGATGATCCCACCATCTGTTACTTACTGTTTGCCAACCAGGTAAATGGCAGTTAATTTCATTTCTAGTGGGGATGTTAAACCTGATGGATGGCATGACTTTAAAAACAGGGAGTTTTAAAAGGTAGAAATATGTGTTGATTTATGTTTTTAATTGGATTGCATTTCCTTCTTTGATCCAAGAGCCCACAGTTAGCTACTGACCCATCCAAGCTTGAAAGTGAACTGAAGCTGTCAAAGCACCATTTGTAAAATGGCTGGTCTTGTACATTGCACTGTTATTGCTGGACCAGCCACCCCTCTCCAGCACCTTTTTCTGAAGAGTAGTTGCCATTTGGTTCCCTCTGGGCAGGATTCATGGAGAATCCCTCAGCAGTAGAAATGTGTTGGATTCCTTCACACCCTGCTCTGGGCTCTGTATACTTTTTTCATGCTGTCTGCACAACCCAAAGTGCAGCCTGGCTGTCCGGAAGTGGTCTGAGCAGATGTTTCTAGCTCCCCAACCCCATTTGCTGGGATTCACTTGTACATTTGTACACACTGGGGTGTTCTGCTAATGCTAGTTTTATAAAATTGTTCATCGAGGATCTACAAGGATAATTAGTCAGAATTATGCGGATGCATGGAAAGTCTTTTAGAAATAGTGAAGCATGCCTAAGGACGCCTGACATTTAACAAACCAAAGCAGCCACTCATGAGGAAGGGGCTTCTTTGGCTCCCCCCCCTCCAAATCTCTCATACTAGAATCAAAAGGAGCTTTCAAAATAACCAAGTGTGCCCTTGGCATAGAGCCTTCACCAGTTAAGACTGGCCCCTAATTTATTTATTTATTTCAATTTATATTCCGCCCTCCCTGCAAGGCAGTCCTGTGTTTGATCATTCTTTATGGATTTTTCTTAACATGTTGCTCCAACACCTCTGAGATCACTTAATGACGCCTGCATAGCCTTCCGCTGTGCCACCTGCTTTGGGATCATCCCATCCAAAAATAGCTCTTTTGCAGCAGAGGCAGCTGCAGAAATCGGTGCCTCCTGGCAGCAGGTGTAGCAAATCCTGCTGCAGCCCTAAAAATAACCCTTTTGTTCTGTGCCAGATATCTTTGAGTAGGGCAATGTTGCCCTTTGTGTGTGTAGCTGTCAGCGTGGACTGCTCTTACTAGAATAATTTTGGTTGATGGACAAAGAATGCTCTTATGTCATTTGCCAGCACTCTGTCAACAAGTAGCTCTTGCACCAAAATGAAACTTCACGGCATAGCATAGCTGGGATGGCCTCACTCTGATCTGGTCTGTGCAGAACCACTCTCTGTTCACCTGCGTGTGTAAAATGTATAAAGTGAATGCTCAGGATCTCTTAGGTCATCTTGCTGTAGGTTCACCTAGACGTAAGTTCTTGGTAAGGGTCCTAGCAGGTGCTAAAGTGGCCACCAGAAATTGCCCTGGGTGCAAGGGGCTTTATAGTGCCATGTTTTAGTTCTCTATAACACCCCAAGATTGTTCAAACAGGTAAACTCCCCATGGTCTACTCTCTCCTTAAGACCATTTAAAATAATCAGTTTTCTGCTGGCTATAAATGGGGCCATTAGTTTACCAGATAAATTGATCTTGTTATCCTTAGAGGATCTATAAGAGTGTTTAAAACAACTTGTTTTCTCCATTAATATTCCCGGAGACACAAAATGAAATACTTCTAGGGCAGTGCCAATACGTACATTAAAATCACCCGCAAAAATAAAAATGCCCTAGGATATTTTGCTAGTTCGGTCAGAGACACCCTAGACAAGAAAATGGAAATAGCCCTCAGGAAGTCACATGAAAACATGGCCATAGCAATAAAAGCCTCAGCCACAGCATCCATTGCTTCCAGCGCTGCCATAGTACGTATGAGGAAAATTATCCAACTCATCCCTGCAGACTTATGGAAGGGACCAACAGAGAGCTGAAGGCCGGTGCCTTCACAGCAGATGCTACCCTAGATGCCCCAACTTTCACCTCCAGGATCATGGCTTCCACAGCAGCTGCTAGGAGGGTGCTCTGGCTTTGGGCATGGCAAGCAGACATTCATTTAAAAAATATCGTTTCAGCTTGCCCATTTCAGGGGAATAGACTCTTCGATGATGCCCTAGACAAGATCTTGATTGAAACCAGGGACAAAAAAAAAAAGCTATGCCCAAAACACTCAGGTGCTCAGACAGATTGCCTTTAATGCTCACGCCTTTCGTTCCTAGCACACATTGCCAAAAATCAAGCAAGAATGCAAGAGACTGTCATGGGGTTTCTCTAAACAATTGTTCAGATGAGGGCTCTTCAACAGCTTTTACCTTTGCTTTCCCTATCCTCCAGGCTTCTCTTAACTCCCTTAAATCTACCGTGCCTTCACCCTGCCCCACCCCGTTGTAACCTACCAAGGGGACAGTAACGGAGGGGAGAATATTTCTATAACAGCTTCTAAACCAAAAACAGTCTAAAAAGACAAGACCCCAGTAGCTAACAGTGGCGGCACTGTTAAAGGAGTAAGAAAACCTCCTCCACACTATTTATAATTGCTGAAAATGCCTTAAATAAGATTGACGAGGCAACTTTCACTAACAGAAAGAAATCCTCCTCCCCATGTTCACTGGAGGGGCGAGAGTTCACGAAACAAGATAAAAAGCAGACAGTTTCAGTGGGAAACTAAAATCAGTTAAAATTTGTTAAAAACTAATTAAAATCAATCAAAATAATATCTATGACAGTTAAAAGGCATCTAGACACATTGAGCCAGCTTCCTGGGCAATAGAAGAGGTTTTGCTAGGCTACTCCATAGAATTTGCTAGAAACTCACCGAAACAATTCATTGCATCCCCACTATGCAAAAACCATCTCAAACGACACATTACCTACAAGGCCATCCAACATCTTCAGGAGACTCAAGCAGTGAAGCTAGTTCCCGTAGCAGAGATTGGGAAGGGGGTGTACTCCATCTGCTTCACAGTCCCAAAGAAAAACGGGGACTGGAGATCCATTTTAGACCTCAAATTTTTGAACAAATTTATCAAGATGAGGCACTTTTGAATGGAGATGCCCAGATTGCTCTGCGAAGCTCTACAACTGGGGGAATTCCTAACATAAGTAAACCTCACCGAAGCCTATCTCCACATCCCTATCCTTCCTGCCCACAGAAGATTCCTGTGTTTCTGCGTAGGGAGCACCAATCTTCAGTTCAGAGCACTCCTGTTCAGCCTCTCCACCACCTCAGAGGTGTTCTCCAAAAGGCTGATCAACACGGTCATTCTCTTAAGGGAGCATGGCCTACATGTCCACCCCTACCTTGACGATTTGCTGATAAGGCCATGCTCTGAAGTCAGATTGAGTCTGGATACTCAAAACAACTATCTGTTGTCTACAAGATCATGGATTTCTCATCCGCTTTCACAAGAGCTCTCTACAACCAGCTCAGATACTAGAACATTTAAGAGTGATCTTAGACACCAAATTGAATTGCCTATTTCTTTCAACAAAAAAGACCAGCAAGGCCAAACAAATGGCAGAAACAGTGATCAAAGCCAAGTTGTCCTCCCTGAGGATGTTAGCCAAGCTGATTGGACTATTAATTTCCAACACGGAAGTTCTTCATTGGGAACAACTTTACTCCAGATCCCTTCAGTTGCTCCTCAGACCTTTTCAAATGCAAATAATGGAGAAGAGCTTGCCATACAAGTCTCTTACACAGTCAAACACAGCTTAGGATGGTCAGCCATAATGTCCAGTCTCCTCCAAGGGAAGACCTTCCACATTCCCATGGTGAAACATCTATTCACGGATGCCAGCCTATCAGGATGGGGCCATCCTGGACAAAACTCCACTCCAGGGCAGGTGGTCCAAGAGTAAATCCTAGCTTCCTATAAACTTGCTGGAACTTTGAGCTATTCGACTAGCACTACTTCATTTCAAACCGCAAGTGACAGGCCACCATGTTCTGATCTGCACAGACAGCATCTCTACCAAAATGTATATCAACGAGCAGGGGGAATCCAAATCTTCCAGACTCCATAAGGAAGCCACCAAACTTCTGACATGGACTTTGAAGGAAGGGGAATGATCACTCAAGGACCTTTCAGTTAATCATTACCCACTTTTGGATTCTGTCAGTGGACCACTTCACATCCCCATCCAGCTATCAGCTCTGTCAATTCTTTTCCCGGTTCTTCCATCTACAAGCAGAGGCAACAGACGCCGTGAGGTCCCAGTGGCTGGCAGGCCTTTTCTTTGCCTTTCTACCCATACCAGTCATACTGAAGATAAGGAAGGTCAAGGAGCAGAAAGCAGAAGTCATAGCTGTGACTCTCGTGACCCAGATGCCCATGGTTCTCAGCACTCCAGAAGATGGCACCCCCCCCCCAAACTCTACCAGTCTCTCCAGACATGTTACACCGCGGCCCAATTTTGCACCCTCACCCAGAGTGGCTGCAACTGACCGCCTGGCGGTTGAGCAGGACATCTTCATATGCCTAGGATATTCCCCCAGCATGACAGACACTCTGTTGGTGTCCAGATGGCAGTCAATATACAATACCTCCTGGAAACTGTTCACCAGGTGGTGCAGGAGAAAAGGTGTTAGCCTTTCACCAGGATGGATTATCTTCAAGCCACAAGGCACCAACCTTCAGAAGACAAGTGTCCGCTCTGTCTTTGGTGTTACCATACCTTGGAGGACATCGTCTTTTTAATCACCCTCATGTAGGGCACCACCCTCAAGAATCCCCCCCAAATCCACAGGTTTCCTACATGGAGACTGCACACGGTGTTAACAGTGCTGACCAAACCACCCTTTGAGTCATTCAGGTAAATTACCTCTTAGATGGCTAAGAATGAAGACTCTTTTCCTCGTGGCAGTGACATCAGCCAGAAGGGTCTCGGAGTTGGGCACCTTATCCATTAAAGCTGAGCTGTGCTCCTTTCACAAGGACAAGGTAGTTCTGTGAACTGATCCCACATTCCAACCAAAGGTCAGTTCTCTTTCATAGATCCCATGAGAGCTGTTTGCTTTCTTTTTGCCCAGACCTAAACACCCCAAAGAAAGACTTTGGCACACATTAGATGTACGGAGAGCACTCAAAATCTTCTTCATTAGGACCGAAGATGTAAGGAGAACTGATTTTCTCTTTATCAATGATTCTCCACCCCCTTCCAATTTTGGTGGGAAAATGTCCAAACCAGCTATTGGTGCAATACTTAAAAGCATGTATAATAGAAGTATACAAAGCCCTTAAAGTGGCAGTACCAACCGTAATTACAGCTCACTCTGTCAGGAGTGCGTCAACAAATGCAGCATTTGCCAAACATGTATCCGCGGAGAAAGTATGAGCAGTAGCAACTTGGTCCTCTATTTCCACATTTGTGAGACACTGAAAGATGACTCTGTACGATTCAGCCAACACTGCCTTTGGCAGGTGAATCCTACAGCACGTCATGACAGATGAAGACCCACCCTAGTAAGGGACACTGCTCTGGGAGGTCCCATCAGATGTCCTCCATCTCAGAGGGAGAACGGACCTTTGGATACTTACCATGAAGGGTCCTTTTCCTCTGAGGAAAGGACATCTAGCCCTCCTAAGCCTCCTAACCTAAGGAGCTGATTCTTAGGTGTACTCTGTTCTCCTTGTTATACACCTGTCACTTACTTGATTTCCTCTGGTTGACTTGCTGTTTCTAAGCTTGTGTTTAAATAGGTTAGGTGCTAAAAAGTTCCTACTCCTTTTCGGAGTTGCCAGAACTGAGGAAATGGTTGACTCCCACATCATGAGAAGAGGAAGAATTTAGTTCCTGCCTCCCTGATACAATGGTGGGAAATGCCCATCAGATGTCCTCCTTTCCTCATAGGAGAAGGACCCTTCACAGTAAGTATCCAAAGGTCCATTCCCCCAGAACTCTTCAAAGAGAATATCTCATGGTGGAAGGATCAATTGGCAACTGTATTCATCCAGATAAATGCAGCAGGAGTTATGCCACCCGTTAGGAGAGATGTTATCATAATACCAGTTTATAAGAATGGAGACAAAGCGGACCCACCCAACTACAAGCCAGTCAGCCTTTTATCAGTGGCCAGGAAGCATCATGCTCTGTCCTTTTTATTACCAACTTGTGGACTGGTTGGAGACTAATAAAATCCTGGGAAGGCAACAGCCTGGATGTAGGCGAGGGAGTGGTACAGATGATCATCTTCTGGCATTACAGTTCTTAATCAATATACAACCAAGAGTTGTGGGATCCTTGCTGCTGCCTTCAGGGATTCGAAGGCAGCTTTTGATACCATACCCCGTGTCTGATTGTAGCACAACCTAAAACTAAGCACAAGTCCGCTATGGGTCAGACGGACAACTTTCCAACATCATTTCCCTACAGCAGGGAGTGCGTCAGGGGTGTGTGCTGGCCCCTTTATTGTTTAATTTATATATCAACGATATGATTTCTGCTGTCTCTGCCCAGGACTGTTATTCTCCAGCCATTTGTAATGTTAATGTTTCTATCCTACTTTTTGCTGATTGTTCAGTTCTGCCATCAAGAACCACAACAGGACTGTCCTCTCTGAGTCTTTCGTCTCTTACTGTCTGGAAGAATGCCTGATAGTCAACTGTCAAAAATCCAAGATTTTTTTTTTTTGGGGGGGGGGAATCACATGTACACCACAAGTAGAAAATTCATAATAATGATATTGAGGAGGTCCCTTATTTTAAATACTTAAGGGTCTGGTTTGACCAGAGATTAACTTGGTCAGTGCAAGCTGCTCATGTTAAAAGATTGGCTACAGCAGCATCAGATATTATCTGTCATTTCTTTTAATCATCTGGGGCTCAGTATATCCCAGCCACCATCGACCTGTTTAATGCCAAAGTGGCTGTGCAAAGTTTATATGGGGCTGGCATCTGGATTGACAAAATAGGGGAGTCCATCGATTCAGTTCTTATTAAATTCCTGTGTTCCATCTGCAGAATTCCAAACTGTGTAGCAGGGGTAGCCCTCCGAGTTCAATTGGGACAGCCATCTCTTGAAGCTCAGGCCTGGTTGAAGGCCTCTTCCATTAAAGTTAAAATTATACAGTCCAACATCCAAGAGGGCTACCTTGACTTAGTCAGAGAGAACTCTTATGTTTCCCACTGAGATAAACTTTTTTGAGCAGCAACTACAGTTCCTCAGTCTTTCCTTGGACTCCCTTTATTCAGTTACCAGACAGGAAGCCATAAGAATGATTAAGAAACTTCTATGTAAGTATGATTATAACGGTACAATCTGTAGAGCATGACGTGTTTGTTCTGCTCAGTTTGTTGGTATTCTTCCACCTGGAGAGCTCCCTGATAACTGCTCATATTGGATTGTTCCTCACTATCGGCGTGCTTTTGTGTTGGCGTGCCTTAATGCCCTACCATCTAGAGTTTTGCAGTGGGGGTATCTTATGATACCATGCTCTGATAGAGTATGCAACTGTGGTGCAGGTAGTGTAGACAACCTGTATCATGTGACCTTTGAATGCAGGTTTTTTATTCTGAGCCTAGAAATCTTTTAATTCTTCATTTGCTCTAAAATTTAGATCATAAGGAGACATTATCTCTTTTATCAGAAGATAATAGCAGACCTATCACTCTCATGTAGCCAATCAAATGGGGTCTAGCTTTTTCTGTATTTTAATAATCTGCTTAAAACCAATAAGTTAAGAAGCAGTATGAGGTAGAGAGGGAGAGTTGTAGTTCTCTTGAAATAGTATGATTATGTTGGCCTGTGTGTGTCTTTCGTGTGTTCTTGGGATGTGTATAGATTTCTGCCCCCCAGGCCAGTCCAGGGATGGGGAAAAGAATTCTACACTGGCACCATACATTACTCAATAACCCAGAAAGATAGGCTCTCTGGATTTAAGAACAATAGCCACCAGGAATCTCTCAGCTTAATCCCTCACCAACCTGAGATTATAGATCCCCAGAATCTCAGTTGGCATTATTTATTTATTTATTTATTTTATTTTTGGGATTTATATCCCGCCCTACCCGAGCGGCCCAGGGCGGCAAACAAGCGGCAAGCCGAAAAACAAAACATAAAATACATTAAAAATTCAATAAATACAGCTAAAATGGTGCTTTACAATTCATGTGGGTTTTACACATTAGCAACTCTGTCCAGAGCTGCACGAGTACTCTTACACAGGTAGCCCAATTGGTCAGCGGTTCGGGCTGAAGGATTTAGTTTGAAGTCCAGTTACACATCAAAACAGACACGATTTATAAACAAGAATAAGGTTTATTCAGTACAGAACTTGCAATCAGACTACAAAGATTTAAAAGTAACAAAGGCTAGGCAATGTTTTGCCTTAACTACACAGTAAGAAGCATATTTACCAACTTCAGGAAGTGTCCAAGAGTTCAATATTGTCCATTGGAAGAGTCCAAGTATCTTGAGAAACAATAGTTCCATTCTTGCAAGCACATGGTCAGCTCACAAGGAGTCCTTTGTTCTCCCACAGACCACATGGCAGGACAAGAGCATTGCAGTGTCCATCCAAGATCTCACAACCAGGAACAGAAAGAGAGAGAGCTCGTTCTCCCATAGGGTTTAAGCAGATATACGGCAATTCAGTCTTCAAATTAGCCCTGGCCAGGGGCCAATTGAAGGAGACCTGGGAGTGCCCAATGGTAGGGTTACCATGGGAACAACTTCGGAATGGTCAGAGCCTCTGAAGGACACACCCGGGTCATGTGCCCCTCCAAACTCCAACCACTCCCCCATGCTGTACGTGCCTTGAGCCTTGTAACCTTAGAGCAGGCTCCTTGAAGTCTAGTACTTCCACTTAGAGGTGTGAAGGTATGTGGTTTATGGCATGGCAATAGAGCTTCTCTGACCAAATGTTCAGCCATCTGTCTTGCAACAGGAAACAAGGTATCAGAAGACATTCCAAGGGGGGAGGCAGGGGTCTATAGGAATCAATATTTCTATACAGGATGGGAGCATTTGTCTTCTTGAAGAGAAAGCATGGTTTTGTCTTCTGACTGCCAGAGATTCCACTGTATGTTTGGCTCAGAAACTGCACTCTGCCTTTGCGCAGTGACATAAGCCATTTACTTGCAAGAGAAACCTCATGACTTCTGCATGGTCCCGTGCCAAAAGTGGAATCACAGATAGCCATGTGAACCATTTCTGGCAGACGTCTCCACTCCTGGTGCCTAGATGAACCAGACAGTTTAACTTCATCTGTTTCGGACAAGGGTTTCACAGGACCAAGTTTAGCTCAGCTGATCATGAATAAGAAGGAAAAAGGACAGGTTTTTAAAATGGGAGCTCAAACGGATCCCTGCCTCTTCAGAGTTTCTGGCTTGTTTTCCTCTGTAGTGTTGGAAATTGCTAGGTAGTAGCTTAACATTTCCTCAAGACTTTAGACAGAGTCCAGTGAACAAGGAACACTGTGTTCTTTCTTGTACAGACTGAGCAAGATATCTTGTTACGCCCAGAATTAGAAGAAATCCAGGTTCAGAATTCAAGCCGCTTTAAACTGTGGTACACGTTGGATAGAGCATCTGAAGGTAAGAACTTCCTTCGAGGACTATCTATAGCCGTAACTTTTACCTCCCAAAGAGGTAAACACCGCCTGCTTTCCCCCCCCTAGATTAAACTTGTGGAATTGATTTGCTGGTGAAGGGAAAGCTGAGGTGATTTACTGTAAGAAAGAAGAGATCTATATGTGTCTGAAAGTGTGGATGCTAGTTTGCAAGGCTGATGTGCTGGAAGAGATTGTGCTACCTATATTTATTTATTAATTTATTTATTACTTCGATTTGATATACCGCCCTAACCCCCGTGGGGGTCTCTGGGCGGTTTACATGTGGGGTGCTAGTCACATTGAACCCTAACTAAGGCCACATTGATTCTATGGGTGGGGCTGCCTACCAGCACCCAGGTGGAGGCTGATGTCTCTTTGGCTCGGCTGTTCTTTTTCGGCTCCATTCCCGGCAGCTAGCTGTTCTTTTCCTGGCGCTTAGGCAGTCAGGTTGTCTGATACACAGGTGATGTCCTCCTCCGGTCTGGCTGCGTCCTTCAGGCTCCGCCGCGCCTTTGGATGACGTCGCTGTGCCTCCGCCTCTGCCTACCTTGGAAGGGTGAATCTTTCAGTGATGGATTCTGTTAACAGTTTGGGAGTCCTGCTGGAACCGGCTTTCTTGTTAGACGAGCAAGGTGGTAGCCAAAACCCTTCCCAGTTCTCCTTAGCCCAGACTCTACATTGTGTTTAGGATCAGCTGTATCATTCCCATTTGTTTTCATTACCCAAATAAACAGGTTTTTTGGGGTTCATTCATTCCGCTGAAATGAATGCACCCCCCCTAAGAGAGATGACCTGCCTTCCAGGCCATAGCAGGTGAGAAGATGGGAGGAAAAGCATCCTTCTCTGGGACTGCTTAAAATCTGAACCAGGGAAGAACTTACAGGCCCCAGTTATGCTGTTAAGTATTGCAAGTTGTTAAAATCTGTATTGTAAACAGAGTCACTGCAGATTGAAGAACATCACTGAGTAAATGAGCAAGTCATTACTCAGAATTGCACACATCTAGGGAGGAGTGTGCATGTGTGAATCAGGTTTCTGGTTTTTCCTCCCAAATTCAGTGAGCATTCAGAAGCAAGTGCATTCGTTTTCTGTGATGTCTTTGGGGTCTGCAGAATATCATTTTTCACAGTTGACTTTTTCTTGACTCCAGGTTGGAATTACAGCCAAGGGTTTGTGAATCAAGAGATGATCAAGGACCACATGCCTCCGCCAGCAGATGATGTTCTTATCCTGATGTGTGGCCCTCCTCCAATGATCCAGTATGCTTGCATTCCTAACCTAGATAAGCTGGGATATACCAAGGAGGCAAGATTTGCTTACTAATGTGGGTTGTTAATAAGCTGAAAAGGAATGTGCTAAGTGGGAGAAAGGGAAAGGAAGAGCTTTGGACAAGGGGGAGCAGAAATGGGCTGGTGGGTATTAGTGAAAAGCTGCATTCAGAGGGCTGCTCAGTTATCTATGTGAGTTCAGTGTCTTATTAGTGCTGCACTGAGAATTCTGTAGACGAATGTCTATGGTATTTTGCTTTGCTACATTTAACTAGCTTTTTTATAAAGGCCACTGGATTACGTCTGACTCTTTCCTCATTGGATAAACTTAGTGTATCCAGGCTGTTGTTTCACCAAAGAGTTTTTCCTAACAGCACTTGTGTCTGATACCCAGGTGGAAAAGCACATCTGCGCGTGAAGCATTTTGTTTGTTGTAACTGTCTGGTTGCTACAGTGGGAAAGTTGAAGAAAGCTGCACTTAAACACGTTAGCCATGCAGAATTTTTATATTGCCTTTTTGCAAAGACTGCAATCTAGCTGTTGGAATTTGTTAATGCATACAAAATATGCTCAGACTTTACATGTATTTGCAATGCATTAACAACATTTTCGAGAACGCAGAGGTGATTTGTTGCCTTGTTACAGATTTGTGTTTAAAGTCTGTTGTTTCCCAGCTTCTTCCTTTATTACATCATTCCCAATGCAAAGCATTTCAAAATGCTAGACTTTGTACATGTGTATTGGGGGGGGGGTATTGCTTTCAGTTGTATTTGGGTTCAGTATCACCTTCTAGACTGACAAGATTCCTAAATGTTAATGATGATTCCAAAAACTTGTTGGTAAGAACTTCAGATATCATGTGTGCTTTAAATTAGTCCTTTCTTATAGTAATTATTAACTAGTGGGCTTCAAGTTGTAAAAAAACGGCTTAGACACACTTTCCCAAAATGATTTATAATGATCCTGTGAAAATGCACAGATATATGTTAGGGTCTTCTGTTTGCAAATCAATAACATGACTTAATTCTTTCCAGGCTTCATTATTTTTGAATTCAGATCAGGACTATGCGAGCTGGGAAGGGCTCTGGTTCAGTCTGTATTGAACTGGAGAAAAGTTGGGCCAGATACTGGGAGGGCACTAGTGGAGCTTCCCTTCACTCCAGTGTGAGTTGCACAGGAGATGTTCTTGGGAAGGCGAGCCTATGAACTATTGTTGGCATTTAAAGTTTGTGTCCAGGTAGATCTTAAGTAAGTCTTGTCCATCTTCAAGCAAGCCTATTGTATTAGCAAGAGCAAAGCCACATCCCTCCTCCAGGGTGGAGCTGGGCATGAGCCTTGCAGAGACTTCAAAAATCAGCTGCATAAGGGCTGAAGCTTGCAAGAGCAGGAGAGAAGGGCAATGCTGAAGTTCTGTGTAGCATCCTTGAGCAGAACAAATAGGGTCCCAGCCTATTTGCTTAGGCTGAGCATTTTCTACCAGCATTCCCCATTAGCAGAGTATGGCAGTAGAGAAAGCAAAGCAAGGCAAAGAGGAATATAGTATGAACCCATTGAGGAATAACTATTTTTCTGGAACTAGCTGATTGAATTGCTCTTGCAGCAGAAAGAAAATCAGGAAAGTAAAAGTTAACCATCTCTTTGCTTCATTTTTCAAAAACACAGTGGGGCAAAGGAGCCTTAAGACCTTTTCGTAAATGTATTTTTGGGATGCAGCTTACTTCCTCCGTTTTGTATCACTTTGCCTTTTCCATTATGGAATTTTTCCATATAGAAGTGCTAGAAAAAAAATAAAACTTTTTTTCCCCTCCTCACTTGTTTCATGGATTTTCTGTTCTTAATGCAGCGCTGAGGAATTGAACCCTCAGCTTAAATGAGGACAGTCGGCGTTAAGTCCTTTCAGTGAAGATAGGTCAGATGACCAGCATTGTCTGTCCCTCTCTCCTTGTACGTAACTCTTGGTAACAGGAAAAGTTAAAGTCCATCAGTTCCATCAACATTAGGATTTATAGAGGCCTGTTTCAGTTTTTCAAAACCATCTCACAGGCAGTTTTTTGGATACGCTCAACAATTCAAGGTTAACAGAATTCTCTCCCCAATGTCAACTCAGGACTGAGATGTGGAGGCGCTTGCCTGAGGTGCAAGTTGAATGAGGGATTTCTCCACTCTCACTCTTGAAGGCCAAAGTCTCTGATTTCAGAGGATTTAGAGGAGAGTCTGCATAGGAGTGCACTATTAGCCGTGTGCACCTGACTTCATCCCATTAGACACTGGCTAAGTGGAACTTAGTTCTGCATAACTATGCATGATCAGAGCAAGCATCACTGCAATTCTACGGCCATTAGGTTCTGTCCTGGAGAGAAACAGAAACCTACTTTTCAGGCATGGAAAGTGGAAGTTAAAAAAAATTACTTGCAAGGCTAGGCAGCAAAATTCAAAATGCAGCAAGTTCCTTTGCTTTAGTTCAAAACCTTTCATTATGTGAAAAAAGACTTCATTTGGTAACCAGCCAAAAGAGACAACATTCAGCCCTGCCAGTGGAAAACCAACATGTTGGCAACCATTCTACGTAAGTACAGAAGCACCTGCTAGTGTGTCGTATTGCTGTATGGGCATTACATTGAGGACAAGTATAGTCAGCGGCCATTGGCCAGTAATTTTTTCAAAGTTTATGTTGTTGTTCAGTCGCACAGTCGAGTCCAACTCTTCGCGACCCCATGGACCAGCTCCCGCCAGGCCCTCCTGTCTTCCGCCGTCCTCTGAAGTTTGCTCAATTTCATGTT
>NW_015161951.1:958216-1007546 GCF_001447785.1 Gekko japonicus | reverse complement strand
TAGGAAACTTCCAGCTGTGGTCACTAAAGAGTCATTTGCTGCAAGACCAGTTCTACTTTCTGCCCATCTCTTCCCCGTTTTTGTGGTGTATGAGCAGATGTTTCAAGAGTGGGAGTCAGTCTAATAAACACCAGCTCTTTTATCTAAGAATATCATTCTTAGACAACCCGTAAATGAATGGTAGCTGCTAAACTACTTACCCTTGATCTGTCAGTGGGCAGCCATAACCTTGCACAGTGATCAAGCCAAGTATTTTCCCTTCAACAGCAAAAATGAAGCCCCAAGATGCAGACTGAGAAACCCACTTTGACTATATATTTACTACCACACCATTCTGCATTTTTGAAAGTGTAAGCACAGGCTTAGCAGCTTCTGCTCCTTCCTTTTCTCGCAAGGATGACTGTGTGTATGTGCCCAACATAGCAACCATGTGGAGATTGTACAGCAGTACCACTGGACTGCCAACCACCAGAGGATCTGGTTTAGGGGCAGGGTACTCAGAGGCTGGTTGTGACCTGCTAAATTGGTTATCTTCAGTGGTTATCTCTGATTTCACATTGTTTTCCATCAGGGTAGTTTAGAACATTGGTAAATTATTGAAAATAATCCTAGATACTTTTACCTTTTTATTGGGGCTCCTGACTGAGTACAGTACAAGATAACCTCTGCGCTATCTGCTTCATAATATTTTAAGCCCTTACAAGATATTGGTCTCTATTACTTTTACTTTATGGAGCTTTCTGCTAATACCTAGATCAGCAGATCTTTCATGGGTGCAGAACCTCTCGATGCAAGCATAATAACTCCCTAACAAAATATCCTCCACACTTTTCACTTGAGATGACAGCTCCATTTTGTTGAACATCTGCCGAACCAGCTGATACCCCTGACCTTTCTATAAGTGCTGTGCATGCCTTGACTCTGGATTGGAGAAAGCCTTCTAGAAAGTTATGCTGCATAAAAGGCTACGGGTTGATCTCTATCATTCAAAAGGAAGAAAGGTTCCTTTGAAAAACCTGCATCATTTACAAACATAAAAATTCAGAAGCATTTTATATTTCTGAGTAGGCATTTATTAAGATGGCAATACATATAAGTTTATGCTGACATCTTTGTACACACAGAACCAAATAAAATACCATGAAAATATTTCATGCATATGCATTCAAGTTAACTATTTGGTTTAATTATGAGTGTTTTATATTACTCTTCCCTTCCCCAACCCCACAGAAATAATAAAAGACCAATTGATAAGAATGACTGGTGTAACCAGAAAAATTATCACCATGTCTGAACTGACTCTTCCTTTAATATCAGGATTCAGAAACAATGAGAAGTCTGAAGTTGGTCATACATGCAACATTACAGCTAGGTGAAAAACATCCCCATTGGTGTTTAAGTCTATGGATTTTTGTGCGTTAGACCCCACACTCTTGTCTGATTCTCTACTTACATTTGTACCCCCTTCTTTTATACAACCAGTGTCTGCAGACCAGCAAAGTTGACTTCCAGCAGTCTGACATATCTTGCTATGTGCAGTATTTTTTTTATAAAGTGACCCTGAATAGTCGTATGTAGCTGCTGGCAGAGCCCAGCATGTATTCAGAGAAGGTGAACTTTATTCATAAACACATGTTCAGTACCAGCATGAGTCTTGTCCATTATGCACTGGCACTTCCTGTATTCATTCAAAATAGCTCATATAGCCGACAAAATGAGATGCTCACCTACATTTTATGGGGACCTCTTTAAACAGCCAACCCTGAATACAATTTTATTGGCAAGTTCCTCTGAAAGAAAGTTTAAAGATACAGATGCTGATGGCAGTCTTTGATAAAACAGAGAATACACTTCATTGTAATACAATTTATGACAAATGTGAAGAAACAAGGGAAGCAGCAGATTTAAGGGCCAGTCTTAACTTAGAAAGTCAGACGGAGGGCCAATCTAGGCATTCTGAACAGTGTTCCACTTCAGACTGAAAAGATCACGTTTGAATGCTCATCGTGTAAAACTGCTTGCAAGCAGAAACCTAGCATTTCCAGGAGAAGGCTAGGCTCAGACCTTGTCCCTGACAAACCAGCCTTTTGTGAACAGAGTAATTTTTATGTGGGAAATCATTTAAACATTGGATCTTCATCTGCAGTTTGAAATGGTCTAGTCCCAGGAACTCTATGCCACAGGAACATATCTGGGATTGACAGGGACAGGAATTGCAAGCAGTATCCAAGCACATGTCAAAATCCCACCTGTTTAACAATTCTTTCAATTTCCTTTCCAAGCACTGTTCAAACAGGTTCGTTTCAAAAGGGGCACCTACAGTGTGAACAATTCCTTTCAAGGAGTACATTTCCAACATCTGCAACGTTACCATTTTAAGCAAGCAGCAAAACAGTACCAGTTTTCAGAGGGAGGGACGACGGAGTCAGTAAGTGAAGAGGGTAGTCTAACTGCGGAAAGCCTGGCAAACAACATTCTCACTAGCTAAACTGAATTTTACAAGTCTAACCACTTAAGAAGCCAGAAAATGATATTAAAAACAAGCATAAATATCTGGCAGTGTGTTTCAGTATGGTCAATTGTACTTGGAAGGCAAGACCCCATGTTTGAATTCAATACTGAAAAATAAAATGGCTTGGCCACCTTTTCCTCTTGGCATAGTTTTAAGGAACTCTTCCACTGCAGGAAGTTTGGTGGCCCTCTTTCACAAAGACCAAGGTGTTTCTCAGTCTGTGCTGTTTTAAATGCTAAAACTTTAAAATGTTATTAAAATCTAACTTAAAGTCTAGGAAAAACTCCTTTTTAATCATGCAAAAAGGGACCATCCTTTCTAACAACTTCATTCCTAATGTAAGAATGCACGCATCACTTGGGGGAAACAGGTAGTTTCAAGGTCAGTCTGACTTCTCCAGTAACCAGCTGGTTTGCAAACTGGAATACTTTCCTTTTAAAAAAAAAAGTCATCTTAATCACCTTGCATCATAATATAAAACTTCTGGTTTGTATGTACTCAATACATTTTTTCTGTTTTTAATAAAAATTGTATAAAAATAGAAAAAAACAGAATTTACATTTCAGAAATTATGTACTTGATGGTATAGTAGGAGACCAACGCTGAACACCAAATGCATAAGTTGGCTATTTAACATTTGAGCTATTCATAAAAACCAGGAAGGCCATACATCGCAAGTTTGTTTTCTTACTGACAGACCTTCGATGGATAATGGTTCCAGAAATCTATAGCTGATGATTTTTGGTTTGTACAACTTTGCAGAAAAAGAAATATCCAGATATATCTTATGGCACAACTATGTGTAGGAAAATTATGACAGCGGTGTAATTAAACACAGTGTTTTGAAATATGTCACAAGCTTCTACACTAGAGAGAAAAGTATGTATTTCACCCATAGGTTTATTATTTTCATTTATGGCAACTTCAGAACAGATAGGCACCTCTTTTCCTGTCATCCACCTGAAATCTATCACTTCTAAGAAACAGAAGCAATAATGAATTTATGTTACATGATCTTCTGTCCCCGTCACAGATGAGTGGCAGTCCTAGCAGAATGAGAATTATTATTCTGATGTCCAACAACGCCACGGTCACACATTAGAATCCTCATCTGTTATGCTGGCACTAGGGGAACGAGTAGCAAAGTCTTTGAACATTTCATCTTCTTTTAACATGTGCTGTAAACAGAAAAAAAGGGGAAAGTTTGAAACACTTGCCAATATCCAAGGAACAGGGATGAACTGCCACACTCTTGGGGGACACAAGACAATGCCGTCCTCCAGAGCAGGAGAATAGACTCAAAACTGGCCATTGCCCAGTTGCCTTTTGAAGTCTGATAACCCCTTTATGTTTGACCTAATGAAGACCAGAGAGAACAACCCTGTTGAAGCTAAAAGCAGGGCTGTTCACTGTCTTGATGAAAGATCTCCAGGGAACCCTACAGAAGCCACCCCAAGTTCCAGGATGCAAATACAATACCTCAAACATACTGAAACTGCACAATCAAAAAAGGCACGGTTCAAAAAGACAGGAGTGCTGAACTACTGATGCACACGGGCACAAATATATCACAAAACTAAACTTGTTTCTTATGGAATTCCAGGAAGTGTATTTGGAAGGAGAAAATGGAAGAGGAGACATAGCTTGTGGCAGACCCCATGCTTTAAATGCAGCTGCCATCTCTGGCATCTCCAGGTTTGTTTGTTTAAGATGTAACTTAGAGAGAAGAAGAGGGAAATGGAGAGCTGCTGCCAGTCAGAGTAGACCCTCATGGCCCAGATGGAGCAGTAAGGACAAAAAAGAAAAGGGGAAAAAACTGAACCTAAAACCTAGAATTCAGAACCTAAAAAGGTTAGTCAAGAATAGAAGAGGGTCAACTCTAAAAATCTAATTATGAAACATACAAAAATATACATGTATTTATTCAACACAAATTAAAATAACAAATAAGGGCCCATTCATACCTCATATACAAATATAAAAACATAATGAAATAGACCTAATGAGGAACATTTTATTGGGAACATTTGGCTGTACAATCTCAGGAGAATATACAGTTGACCAGAGAGAAGTACTACTGGACATGTGATTGCACTGGAGGCTTCATTTGTATTTTTGTATTTCTTTTCTTTGCCCAGTGGTTAAACTTTGAAACAATTGTTTTCCGGTCTTTATTTCATATTTTGTATATGTATGATTGTATATATTTTTACATATCAGCCAACATGTTCTATTTGTATTAGACCTCTGAGGAAGGCCTGTAAAGGCCGAAACGCGTTAGGTCTATTTCATTAGCCTTTGTATGTTTTTATATTTGTATATGGTATGAATGGGCCCTTATTTGTTATTTTAATTTGTGTTGAATAAATACATGTATATTTTTGTATGTTTCATAATTAGATTTTTAGAGTTGGCTCTCTTCTATTCTTGACTAACCTTTTTAGGTTCTGAATTCCAGATGGAGCGGTGACATGTTCTGTGCGAATCAGCATTGGGAAGGCACTGAGAATTGTATGAGTGCCTTTATCAGCCACAAGTCTCAGGGCATGTGCCCATCTATGACATGCATTCCTAAGGGCTTACAGTCAAGTTGTTGATGCCTTCAGAAAATGCTCCTATTTGTCTCACGGTTCCTTCAGAATCTTCCATCTGAAAGAAAAATATGTCAAGAGTTAATCAAATCCTATGGATATTTGAGGTAGATGAATACATCGTTCCATTACACTGACAGCATTTCTTGGGCTATAGACACCGAGGCATGAAATTACTAGTTCAAATGCGTCATTGTAGCTTAAGGCAGAGTAAGGAAGTGAGGCTTTCAGGGGGTTGCGAAGAAGTGCAGGAGACCGCCTGACTCTGCTTAGTTGCATGATCCCACTCCACATGCCTGAATTTGGCCATCCAAAGATGCCAAACACTTCCAGGCCTGGCCTCGTGGCCTGTTGTCACTGGTCTGTGGTGTCACCATCACAGGGAGAAGCACAAGTATGTATGATGATGGTCACAGCCAGCTGAAAGAGCTGACCAAGCAGTTTAATAACTCCGTACAAGAAATTCTTCACAAAAGCTTCAGAAGTATGGGCAGGCCAAGGAAATATATGACCAATGTGAGAGAAGCTCATCATGCTGCAAGTGACAGAAGGCTAAGTGTGGGAATATTTGGTGTTTGCAAGAAGATCTTCCCAGGGGAGTGAACTGATGCATGTGACTGCGGAGTGAAGAGACAAAGGTGGGCACTAAAGGAATGGTAAGTGAGTGAATAGAGGAGACCACCAGTGCGGTACAGTAAACAATGTCAGACTTGGATTGGGGGTGCTTAGGGTCCATGGAGGTATCACACGGGGGGGGGGGTGTTGCTCACTTCATGGGTCTTGGGCCACACTCTCATCTCAACCAACTCACTGAATTGTTGTGGGAATAAAATGAAACAATCACTTTAGAAGAAAGGTAGGCTGCAAAGGAGAGTGAGAAAGAACTTTCAGTTATGCCAATAACACTGAAATTACCAAGATATTTGAAATTCAGGTTTCTTCTGTGCAAATCTAGGTGTGCATCAATATCCTAGAGACATTCATCAGGATTCAGATTTTATAACAATGTTACATGACCGAAAGGGAATTGTAAACTAAGGAAGCACTGAAAAATACAGAGGGGGTGTGCACACACGCACACACACATATACATACACGCATGTGCAGATTCAAGTGTTATTGTTCCAACTTAGCACGAAATGACACCTGAACTGCAATGACTGTTACCTGCTCTAGTCTGTCCAGATCTTCATCGTCATAGGGCCTGATGTCTAAACCTGGCCGGAAAGCGTTGTTTGATCCACTTCCTGATGCCTGTCCTAAATCCATTGGGCACACATACTCTTCCCCATCATCCTGCTTCTTTTTCCGCAAATTTCCAAAATTACCAAAACCAAGTTTCTTTGGCTGAAAAGGACAGACAGACAAAACAGCTCAATCAGAAGTCAACAGCCAGGCAATATATTCTCCCCTCCCCCACCCCTCTGAACAGTTAAAATCTTATAGGATTTCCACTAGGTAGATGAAGGCACTACAACAGGCAAAGGTCAAACAATCACTGTTTTCTGAAACATGCTCATGTACAAAGAGGGTAAAAAGGTATCAAGATTTGCAAATTTAAAAAGAAGAGGCTAATTTTAAATCATAGATTACATGTATCCATGCGCATAAATGCAGGCATACAATTAACCAGTCACTTAATTGCATTGTGGCACATAAAATTGCCTCTGAGCTACTGCACAGGGAGGCTTTTTTGAGATCTGGAAAATCTTTTACACTTTTGATGTGCCGCAAATGATTACTATCGTTGGCAGGCTGGCCAGTAAAAATTATTTTATGGACTATGAACTTTTGTAGACTTTTTTGTAAGGCTGTGTCGACTAGCTCCTGATCATTTCTTCATTGCAAATTCTAAGCACAAATTGCCCGTTAGCTAAGCACAGCAGGGAAGAAAAGTGTAAGACAAACAAGATGCAAGATATGCAGAACTGACTTGGAAATATTTGCACCAAGGTTAGGCAACAATGTCACTGATAAGATACACTGATTGCTGTTTACTACTGATCACCAGGAAAATTGTGTAAATCCTGTTACTGCTACTTTATAATTCAGTTAATGTTCGATTAGCCTTTTAGAAGTTTTAATAAAACAACACCCTAGACCTCTGTAAGAGAGACAGAGGCAGTTAAATGAGGAACTGTGCAGTACCACTCGAAACACTTTTGACGTGCCTTCACTTTGGCTGTAGCTGTCAAGAGGACATAGTCTGGAGATTCCATAGCTTCACACTTTTGCTGCTGGGCCTCTTGACCAATCAGCAAGTTGAAATGAGTTGCCAAGTGTCGCCTCAGTAGTGTCTTGTTGGGGGGGATGTTTAGCAGCTGCGCCATGGTCTCAACATTGAAGCGAGGCTCCAGCACCTGCACCACCAAACAGAACAGACCTCAGTATTGCTGGTAGCACCCCTAGTTTACCACACTACTCCCCAGATGTGATCCTTAAGTAGGGATGGGCATGAACTGGGAAAATGGAGATTCGTCCCGGTTTGCGGTTCGTGTGGCTGCATAAACCTCCCCCGTTTAACTAACCAGTTTGGTTCGTGAAGTTCGGGGTCCTCTCCCTCCTTTCTGCTGGCAGTGGCTCCCCAAGGCCAGCAGAACAGAAGAGGGGGAAGATCTTGCAAAAGTCATTTAAAGTTCCCTTTAAATGGCTTTTGCAAGCAGGCGCTGCACATGAGTGAAGACCAAGTGGCGAGTTCACCCAGAAGTGAAATGGATGCAAGCCATTTCAGCGATCCTTTTTGCTCCCCCCTGCTTCCCACCACAAACCCCACAAACCTCCGAAATCACGTGGAGGGTTGTGGATCGGGACGGGTGTGAACCACAAACTAGCTGTGTTCGTCATGCAATTAGGCTTGTGACAAGGTTCATGCCCATCCCTACCCTTAAGCAAGAAACAAAGGAAGGGAAGCGACCATTATGTTTAAAACAAATACCTATAATGTAATTTCTGTGATTCAGACAGGCGACTATATAGGAATAAATCAGCAAATTACCAAAAAAAATAAAAAATGCAGGTGCACTCTTCCCTTTACATTCAGAAATCTATTTCTTTACTTTGCCTAACACTGCTATCTCAAAAGACTGCATTTATATTATCCGATAAAGAAATTTGAAATATCAAACTCTTACCATTAAACCACCATGAACGCCACTTCCCCTTAAATTAGGAGCATATTCTGCAAGATCAATGGACCGCAACCACTCCATCACCCGGTGATTAGTCCATTGGGCAACCTCTGAGGGTGTGATGTTATTCTGTAATAACCACATTTGATGAGCGTTAACATGCTGGTCTGCAACCATGAACCTTTTTCTGCAGCTGATTCAGCCCCCATATTTCTAATTTCCAGCAGCCCTGCTTACCACCCTGATAGACTAAAGAGACAAGGTGCTCTTTTCAGACCAAGCTACCCAGCAGCCTCTAATGAAAACTTTCTGATCTCAAATAAAAGGAGGTTGGATCAAGTAGCAGAATGCACCCACAATTTTTTAAAAAACATCCCTTACACACAGAACTAGAAAAGATCATAGCTTCGTTTTCTCTCTGCCATGCATATATGCAGGGAACTGGATTTTTAAAATATGAGGATGCATTCAGTCACTGGATTCCACTGCCTGCCTTCCACTGCCTACCCAGCAGTTCGAAGTCTAGCAAACAGATGCACCATATGAGTGAATGTTCCACATCCCTTGGCCCTAGTTTTGCCATGCATGGAACAAAGCTAGTGCACCTGCCCACACCTCATCAGACACCTCTTGAAAGCCAAGGATTGCTCTCAAACAATGCACACAAAACATTGCGTGAAAATACCTTTTTCTAAGTGAACATCATGGCTTTTTGGGTGAATTGGATTTTTTCCGCCTTCTCTGTGTCAATATAAAAAGGTAAAGGTTCCCTTGCTCGAAATCCAGTCAAGTCCGACTCTAGGGTTGCGGTGCTCATCTCCGTTTCAAAGCCGAAGAGCCAGCGCTGTCCGAAGACGTTTCCATGGTCATGTGGCCACCATGACTAAACACCAAGGAGCACTGAACGCTGTTCCCTCCGAAGTGGTACCTATTTATCTACTTGCAATTTCTTGCTTTCGAACTGCTAGGTTGGCCTGTGTAATATGAGACTCACCAGGCTTAACACAGCCCACCAGCCTTGCATTGTGGCCTGCCAGTTGTTCAACAACCATGCTATTGTTGTTTTAGGAGGCTTAACAAGTCACTGGCAAACTGCTACCCCTGGCTGCAGAGCTGCATTCACTGCTTGGGAGTTGTAAGTTGAGCCATCTCGAAATGGGTGTGTTATGCTGTCAAGTCACTTCCAGCTTACGGTGATCCTGTCAATTAATGCACTACAAAGTGTCCTATCATTGACAGCCTTGCTCTGGTCTTGTGAACTGAAAGCCATGGATTCTTTTATTGAGACGACTGATCTCCTGGTGAGAGTTCCTTTTTTCCTACTGCCTTCAACTTTTTCTAGAACGATTATATTTTCCAGTGAGTCTCCTCAGATATCTGAAATACCTGGCACAAAATATGATATTCAAGAGAACTACTGTGTAACACATTAATTAAAGAGATAGAGCAATTCATATCTTAGTCTTTCTGCTTCTAGAGGTATCCACCTTCAAACCAAATACTGCCTCAAGCTAATATTTGACCTTAGTCTCTTGCAGAAAGGTAAACATGTAAGCACATCTCAAACAGACAACTCAAGATTTGAAAATCAACCCGCTTCTTTCTCCCAACTAAGAGCCAAACTGAATTCTCAGAAAACATCATGGATAACTATATCACTTGAAACTGGAGAACTTATTTGAATGCTCCCCCACATTAAAAAAAATCTCCATGCACACAGAAAACTTGTACATCATGAAAGTTTCTGAAGCAGGGGAGCCATCAAATATGACACGTCATGGATCACACTCATGTGATCAGATCAAGATGTGGCTGCTTTAACACTGCATCAAGGTGTTCATTAAACTACTAGCAAGCACATACTTAGCAGAAGGCAGGGGCTGTGATATACTGACTGCAACGATAGCTCATTGGCTTAGATGTGGGGGATAAATTGATGACTGAGTTGCTAAGATTTAAATTGAATAAGGAAATGTATCCATATAACTAAATTGACAATAATTAAAAAGTGTAAAGTATGGTAAGCAAAGGAACTGATCAAGACTCACAAGCATACTAAAGAGAACAAAAGCAAATAATCCATAACATTCATTGTGAAGAATCAGTGTAATGTGTTGGTATTAAAAGTGGTTACCTCATCTGAAGGCCTCCTGCGCAGACAGTTGGGTTCAAAGTTATTTATCCTGAGGACTTGAATGGCACGTTTGATACTGAGATGGTGGAGGACACTCACAACTTTCAAGGAGAGCAAGTCATCCTGCCAGGGAGGATGTAAAAATAATGAAGAACAGGCATATATAAATCAGATCTAGAACAAAGCCTAAAGAAAACTAGAAAAAACAGATTCAAATGACAGCAGATTCATTCCTTTCTTGCAGCAGAAGCAACAGAGAATCCTTTGGCATCTTAAGGACTAAACATTTATTTTGGCAGAAGCTTTCACAGCCTTGAGTCAACTTTAATTATTTGACAGATTTCCTTATTTAAACTGCTTAGATTTCTGCCTTTCCACACAGCTCCAGGAAACTGACAGACAACATTAAAACAGGTACATTAAAAACAATAAAACTACAACTACACAGAATGTCAACAATAAAGTTACTGAAATATCTGCACAACAAACACTAGAAGACAAACAAGAACCACAACAGCCCTCCCATGACAACTAAGCAGCTGAGTAAGCCCTATGGAAAACCACTGCCTTACCCATTATGACAGACCCCTGTTACTTTCCCACTCTGAGGCAATTTTCCTGCCAAGATTCTTTTTAGAATTTGGTGTAGTGGTGGCTTCCGGTCTGGCTAAGATGGAGGACTGAAGCGTTTCGCGAACGTGCGAAGCGAGCGACGGCCACTTTCGACAGTTTGGGCAATACACAGCCCAACGCATCACTCCCCAGCGAGGGGGGGGGACAAGCAGGCAGCAGCGCCCTAGAGGGAGTGTGAGGTTGGCGTAATCCAGCTTCGGAAGAAGTTGAATTGGGCTTTGACCTCCTCCCACGAAGAAGGCAAGTGCCAAGCAACTCTATAGTGGCCGATCGAGCCGGACTACCGGCATAAATTCTTCGTCAGCAGACCTCTTTGAAGAAGGACAACAACTGTGAGTTAAAAGAAGCAATGCGAAACCCGTTTTGAACGTGCTAGATAACAAAAACGTGCCGCTTACCTGAACTGAGTTTGGAGTCAATTTGAATTAAGCGGTTGAGCGGAAAATGAATAGTAAATCCCAGAAATCCGATTCCGGAGAGAAAAAAGTTGATTGAAGCCTTTAAAAACTGTAAAAACGCTTATTGTTTAACATTCCTGTGGTGAAGATTGAGCCGTGTGCGCAACTGTAAAATCGAAACTCACGAACAATAGCGTGGGAAGAGCAGGCTGGTGTTACAAAGAAAGAGGTCCGTGTGAAACATCCAGGAAGTTGAATTCCTAGACGGGCATTAGCGAAAGGAAGACAGTGGAACTTTTAAAGGTGCCGGACCGGAAGTGACTTTTATGCGGAAGGAAGGGCCTGCAAAATACCAATCTGACCTACTCTACATGAAATTACCATAGAGAAGTTGCGCCCGACATTTTGAGGAGGACTTCAACTAAATTTGCTTTTTTAATATATTTCTAAGGGTCTTTGGAAAGCGTAAACAGAGAGGCATGGAGGACTAAATCTTATCATCTAGAAGAGTGCTTTATTTTGCGAATCTGTGAATTGGAAAGAAATCGCCAAGACGGAGACCAGGAGAGGCAAGAAAAGAGCCGACTCAGACCCAGAACTTAAACCGGTTGTGAGACCTAGGATTGGATCTACTTCAACCCCCAAAATGTCAAGCGAAAGAGAGAAAAAAGAGATGCAGGCCTCCATGGAAGCAATGGAGAAGAGAATGACAGAGGCAATACAAGCCATGGGGGAGCAGATAGAAAAAACATTGGGGGACCAACTGGAGAAGCAAACTCAGATTCATCTGAAACATCTAGAAGAAGTCCAAGAGAAGAACATAACAGCATTGAAGGAATTGGTTACTACAGAAATAACTTCAATCAAGCAAGAAATGGAAGGAGTTAAGAAGGATGTTCAAGCAAATGCAACCAAGACTACAGAGACAGAGGAGAAGATACAAAAAATAGAAGAGAAACAAGATTCTTTGACTCAACAAATTACAAGATCAGAGACAATGATGGAGTTCAGAAGGATGCAGACTCATCTGAGATTCAGAGGCATTAAGGAAACAGAGAATGAGAACTTAAAAGAAAAAATGATGGAAGTGATAACGGCTTTTCTGGGCGAGGAGGAAGGGTCAATGGACTCAGACTTTGATTTGATTTATAGAGTGAACTCCAGAATTGCAGAAAAGAAGAATTTACCAAGGGATGTAATTGTACAATTTGTAACAAGATCAATAACAGAGGAGATATTCAAGAAGCAATTCAACGTCCCTTTTGTAATAGAGGGAAACAAAATTATGGTGATGAGAGAACTCCCAAGAACAATACTGCAAGACAGGAAAAGGTATAAATCCTTGGCGGACAAACTCAGAGCTTTGAGCATCAGATATAGATGGGAGATTCCACAAGGTTTATCCTTTACGTATCAAGGTGGGAGGATTCAGATCAGATCGATGATGGACTTTTATAAATTTAAGGCGGACAATGCGGACGTCTTTGGAGAACTTTAAAATAAAACGCATAATGGAGTACAAATTGTTGTCATGGAATGTTAATGGATTAAATTCACCAAACAAGAGGAAAAGAATCAATCATTGGATACAGAAACAGAAATGCAACGTGATATGCTTGCAAGAAACACATATTAGAAAACAGGATATAAAATATTTAAAGAATGCTTTATTTGGAATTGAATTTTGTTCTGCGGCCTCAAACAAGAAAAAAGGAGTTGTGACATATGTGAAGAAGGAGTTACAACCTACAGAAATTTTTAAGGACATAGATGGCAGATACGTGGGTGTGGAATTAATGATTCAGCAGAAAAAAACATTGTTGATCAACGTGTACGCACCCAATGGAGCAAAGGAAAAATTTTTTAAGGATATAACTGACCAATTACAACAATTGACTTATGAGCAAGTTATTATGGCCGGAGACTTTAATGGGACAATAGATCGTCTAGACAGAAAACCACAAAAGGACAACGAATTCAGCGGAAAATTGCCAAAGAATTTTTTTGAATTAGTTAAGCAAGAAAAATTAGAAGATGTTTGGAGGAAATGGAACCCGATGCAGAAAGACTTTACTTTTTATTCCAATAGACATTGCTCTTTTTCCAGAATTGATATGATTTGGATGTCTGAAGAATTATCAATGAAAACACATAAGACTGAAATTTTGCCAAGATGTAATTCAGATCACAATCCGGTGGTATGGAGTTCCACAGAAAGGAAAAAACCCTTTCTGTGGAGGATTAATGAAGACTTGTTGGATAAGAAAACGGTAATTGAGATGTTAAAGGAAGAAACGAAACAATTCTTTCAACAAAATTTAAATAAAGAAACACCGATACAGATTGTATGGGATGCTTATAAAGCGGTGATGAGAGGAATTCTCATCTCGCAAAACGTGAAGCAAAAAAAGGAAAAACTTCAAAAACAAACAGAAGTGTTAGAAAAAATTGCTCAGAAAGAAAAGGAATTAAAAAAGAAGCCTGGAAAAAAGCAAATTATTAAAGAATTAAAGTTGCTGAAGGAACAACTGAATGAGACTTGGAATCAGGAAATGTATTGGAATTTAAAGAAGTTACAACAGAAATCTTTTGAAGGGGCGAACAAACCGGGAAAATACTTAGCTTGGCAACTTAAGGCTAGAAGAGAGAGAAGAATGATAACCAAAATAATAGAAGATGGAAAAGAGTTCGTTGATCCTAATGGAATAAAGAGATGTTTCTTCAAGTATTATGCTAAACTATTCCAAACAACTAGAGTTGATCTTGAGAAGATTAAAACATATTTAAAGGAGATTCCACTACCAAAAATAAGTAAGGAATACAAAGATTTATTAAATGGTCCAATTCAAAAAGAAGAAGTGATGAAGGCAATAGAAGAGACAAAGTTGGGGAAGGCGCCTGGGCCGGACGGATTTACAGCGAAATTCTACAAAAAGATGAAAGAAGAAATTTCCCCGGTCCTGGAAGCTTTAACCAACGAAATAAGAGAAAACAAAAAGGTGCCGGACTCATGGAAAGAAGCAATTATTTCTTTGATTCCAAAGGAAGGACAAGATTCAACAAATGTAAAGAACTACAGGCCAATATCTCTTTTGAACAACGATTATAAAATCTTTGCAAAAATTATTGCAGAAAGGGTGAAAAACTATTTACAAACGGTAATTTCTGAAGATCAAGCGGGCTTTTTACCCAAAAGGCAGATTAGAGACAATGTAAGAATAGTAATGGACGCAATTGAATATTATGAAAAGCACCCAGAAAAAGAAGTAGCTTTTCTGTTTGTTGATGCAGAAAAAGCTTTTGACAATCTTAATTGGAATTTTATGCACCAGATGATGGAAAAGATTGAAGCGGGACAACATTTTAGAAATTGTATTGAAGCTATCTATTCTGAACAAAGAGCTAAAATAAATGTGAATAAAGAACTGACAGATAACTTCAAAGTACAGAAAGGAACAAGGCAAGGTTGTCCGTTATCACCGTTATTATTTATCTGGGTATTGGAAATACTTTTACAAAAAATACAGTACGATCAAGAAATAAAGGGCTTGACACATAAAGGACACCAATACAAATATCGAGCATTTGCAGACGATGTAATGTTTATGGTGGAAAACCCAACAGAAAAATTGACATTGCTTTTTCAAAAAATAAAGGAGTTTGGAGAATTGGCCGGCTTTTACGTAAATAAGAATAAAACAAAACTTATATGTAAAAACATGATCAAACAAAAACAAGTGGAACTACAAGAACTGGTACAATGTGAAGTAGTTAAAAAAACAAAATACCTTGGAATTGAATTAACGGCAAAAAATATAGACCTATATAAGAATAATTATGAGAAATTATGGACTAAGCTGACTCAAGATTTTAAGAAATGGGATAAAATGAACTTATCACTGATGGGAAGAATATCAGTTATAAAAATGAATGTCCTACCACGTTTGATGTTCCTGTTCCAAACAATACCAATTCTGCATAAAACGGATTTGTTGGCCAAGTGGCAACAAGAGTTGTCAAAATTTGTTTGGGCAGGCAAGAAACCAAGGATCAAAATGAAAATACTTTGTGATGCCAAAGAAAGAGGAGGTCTACAAATGCCAAATCTTAGACTATATTATGAAGCGGTTTGTCTAACATGGATGGATCAATGGGTGAAGCTTGAAAATGACAGATTGTTGGGGTTGGAAGGGCATGATTGTAGATTTGGCTGGCATGCATATTTATGGTATGACAAGATAAAAATGGACAGTTTTTTTAAACTTCACTTGGTGAGAAAAGCTTTGTATATGGTATGGACAAGATATAAGAAGTACCAGAGTGACTTAAGACCATTGTGGATTGTACCAGTAGAAGTGTTGATATCTTACTCAAGACAGCGAGGTAGAGACTGGTTGCCATATAGAGATTTAATTAAAAAAGAGGGAACAGAGTGGGTAATGAAAAAGCAGAATGAAATTGAATATGAATATGAGTGGTTGAAATATATGCAGATTTATGATCTTTTTAGATCTGACAAAAAAAACTATGGTTTTAGAGAGGAAAAAAATGAAATTGAAAAGGTATGGGAGAGTGGAGGAGGAAAAAATATTTCTAAAATGTATAAGGTGTTGTTAAAATGGTATACTGAAGATGAAACTGTTAAAGAACAAATGTTAAAATGGGCTATTAATATGAATAAGGAAGTGGCTATGGAAACCTGGGAATATTTGTGGAAAAATTCTATTAAGATCTCGACATGTACTAATGTTAAAGAAAATTGTTATAAGATGATGTATAGGTGGTACATGACACCTAAGAAGATTGCAAATATGAATCAAAATATGTCAAACAAATGTTGGAAATGTAAGAGGCATGAGGGCTCATTTTATCATATGTGGTGGACTTGTGAGAAAGCTGTAGACTTTTGGACAAAAGTCCACAATGAAATGCAAAAAATATTGAAATGTTCTTTTAAAAAAGCACCGGAAATTCTGCTTTTGGGACTTAAAATGGAAGAAGTCAATACGACTAAAAAGACTTTACTCTGGTACCTGATAGTGACAGCGAGAATGATTTATGCTCAGTTTTGGAAGACAGAAAAGGTACCAGAGGTTGAAGAATGGATACAAAAAGTTCTGTTCATGGCACAAATGGATAAGATTACAAAAAAACTGAATAACAAAGAAGACGATGAGTTTTTTGGAGAATGGAATGATTTTAAAATTTATCTGGAAAAGAACTGGGATGTGAAACAAAACTTAATATGTTTAGATCAATATTAAGTCAAACGATGTTATCTTTAGATTGTAATGATGAAAAACTGATATTGTTGATGATATGAAGTAATTTGGAGCAGGGGTGGAAGCATTGTGGGAAGCCATTGGAGGGAGGGGAGGAACTGGGAATGGGGTAGACAATTGATAGAATGAAATGTTTTATATGTTGTATTCCTGAGAAAATAAAATTTGTTTACCAAAAAAAAAGAATTTGGTGTAGTGGTTAAGTGCACAGACTCTAATCTGGGAGAACCGGGTTTGAGTCCCCACTCTTCCACTTGCAGCTGCTGGATGACCTTGGGCAAGGCATAGTTCTGTCAGAGCTGTTCTCTCAAGGACAGTTCCGGAAAGAGCTCTCTCAGCCCCATCTACCTCTCAGGGCGTCTGTTATAGGGAGGGGAAGGGAAAGGAGTTTGTAAACTGCTCTGAGACTCTGAGTGAAGGGCGGGGTATAAATCCAATCTCTTCTTCTTTTTCTTCTAATCTGGGAGAACTGGGTTTGATTCCCCACTCCTCCACATGCAGCTGCTGGTGTGACCTTGGGTCAGTTACAAGTTCTCTCAGAGCTGTTCTCTCAAGGGCAGTTCTTGAAAGGGCTCTCAGCCCCACCTACCTCACAGGGTGTCGGTTGTGAGGAGGGGAACGCAGATTGTAAGCCACACTGAGACTCCTTCAGGGAGTGAAGGGTGGGGTATAAATCCAATCTCTTCTTCTTCTCCTCTTTATCAGAACCCTTCTCTGAAGAAATCTCAGATGCTGCTGAATCAAAGCTAAGAAGGATGGGGGAGTCCATGAGGCAGAGAGGCAGTGCCTCCATAGCAAGCTTCAGTGCCTGTGACAATCACCCAATCCGGGCAGTGAGCAACAGAGTAGAAGAGTCATGTTGGGGACTCTTAGGCCGTGGCTTCGTTCCTGACTTTGACTTAGGAGCCTGCCCACCTTGTCGCTTTTACCCTCCCTGCATTTCTTTGCAGGTGTTGAGGGGTTTGATCTTGATGCGGAGCCTGATTGCTTCGAAGGCCAGAATGGTGGTTCAATGGGTTGACGTCGATAATTACAGTGTCAACTCGGGTTGATCTTGGTGTACAGGAGTGGCTATCAGCGAAAGAGCCAACTCAATCAGTACCACTCGAAGTCTCGCAGCCCAGTTTTTATGGGTCTGTTGGGAGAACTTGGCACAATGGATGTACGAGTTGGTATGGTGGCCTCCCCGCAGGCAAAGGAGGCACAGAGACTGTCCATCTGTGGGGGCAAGTTTACTCCCACACTTTTTACAGGGCAGGGCAGGGCCAAAGTGTGAGCGGGGTGTACTTCTTTTTGTATGACTGGTCTAAGGACTGTAGAAATAAATTGTTGTTGAGCAGGGGAGGAAGACGTTGGACAAAGCAGGGTCTTCTTATTGTTCTTTTTTTTTTTAGAAGTCGATAGTAAGGAAGAAAAGTAGTCAAAAGAATAAGGCTGATCTCATGATTTGAGAAGAAGTTCACCAACTGAGACAAAGAGTGACTGCTTGGCATGGCGGTCAGAGAAGAACTGGTGGGAGACCCAGGCTCCACCCCTGTGGACATGCATGGTGGATTCCCATGTGTACTTCGGGGGCAGAGTGCAGAAAAGAAAGATTTAGGACTTGTTAAAGTTACCAGTGGGGTCAGGTGCAGGCGCCCTTTCCCACAGGTGTGATGCACAGAGACCATGAAGAAGATCCTCAGCTCACATCGGAGGGGACGGGGAGCACTCTGGAACCTAGAAAGAGCTAGAAACCTTGAGAAATCTTCTCTGCAGCTGGCCTGCGCATGCATGGTCTCGTGTGGGGCTACACAGAAGCAACGAGGATGAACAAGGGATAAATAAAAGCCAAGGCTGAGATGTCAATGAAGATTATGTGCAAGTGGCACCTCACAGATGCTCTGGCACCACATGGATGCTCACTCAGACAAATGGGATCTGAACTTGGAACATTCTATAAGTTTAGCTCACTCTTTTTCCTTCAAAGGGGCCCTCCTGACTGTGTGTGCATGCCCTTAGCCATGGAGTGAACGACATCCTGCTCAGTACTCTCCTAAGCACTGCTGTGAGCTACCTGAGACTCCAGAGGGCATCTGCGGTAAAGAAAAACATACTGACACAACAGTTGTTTCCCGTGTCCATGTCATTTGCATTTGTTAGCAAGGCCTTCATTGGGCCCTTATATGTTTTTTAAGTTTTCTCGAAATAAATACATGTATTTTTACTTATAATAAGTTGTTATGAGGTTTTAACTATTGACCCTCCAGCAGGTTTTTTTTCTTACCTTTTGGTTTCTTGATTCAATTCTATTGGGTTAAGTTTCTTTCCCCTCCCTGATCCTGTCTGCCAGCATCTGCAGTAAACCCAGTGGGCAGACTGTGTAACTGCCAGGATGACTACTTGAAGACTACCTCTGACAGGAAAAAGCAACCTGATTTCCTCTGCGCCTTGTAGTGTCTATGCTCACAGGAGACTAATGAGCGACAAGAGGGTGGTCGATATCTGGAAGAGGGCGCTGCATCATAAAACTGCGTGGCCAAATGGTACACTTGCTCAGAACAGAGCTAAAGCTCTAGAATGTTCTCCGCACAGGTGCAGATCCCATGTACAGGACAGCACAGGGACCATGAAGAAGAACTTCTACTAAAGTAGCGCAGTTGGAAGAGTAAAGGTCTCAGGACAGAAAGACAAGGGGAGGAAGGAAAAGACCATGATTAACTCCCGAGTTTCATAGAGGCATTTGCTTACAATAGTCATGTAATGAAGCATTCGACCATCCACCTTTCCTTCATCAAACTGTGTCTTGTACTGGGGTAGTCCAATATCATCCAGCCATCCTTCAAGAAAAGAAAAGAAAAGAAAAGAAAGATGGTGACTGCTCTGCAAAGACGATGTATGTTTCTGATTCCATACTCTAGCAATAGCTGTTTGGACAATTTGGAAAAGCACAGAATAGGTACATCGTGTGGTATTTGGTACAGAATACAGTTTTCTGCTAAGGACACCTTTCATTTAAAAAAAAACTGTGGATCAACAAAAATACATTTGAAAGGGTGTAGACAACAGCTGCTGACATCTGAGAGGCAAGAGTGGAGGCCGAATAAGCAGTCAGAGGCCTAAAAGCCTCACCTCATTGTCTCCCCTTGTGAAAATAAAACCACAAGTGTGGCTATTAGTAAAACTGAAGAAAATATGCCAAATCAAACCCAATCACTTTATCGCCAGGTCTTAATTCTTATATAAGAATTGTGTGAGAACTGAAGTGAAAAAGGTGTCTGTGCTCACACAAACATGACAATGAAAACGAAGACTAGGGACAATTTGCCAGTATACAGCAAATTGTCACCACATAATCTCTGAAGTGATTGGTGGCATTAACGAGTTGCTTTAGCCATTTTGGTCTCTGTTGACATGAGCTAGCAGACACAGATTTTTATACTGAATTGGCCTAAAGAACACCTTAGCTAATGTCCAGACTAAAATTTTTAGCTCTGACATTTCTCCAATACAGAAATGAGTAAAAGGTAAAGGTTTCCCTTGCTCGAAAGCCAGTCAAGTCCGACTCTAGGGTTGGGGTCCTCATCTCCGTTTCAAAGCCGAAGAGCCAGCCTTGTCCGAAGATGTTTCCGTGGTCATGTGGCCAGCATGACTAAATACCAAGGCGCACGGAACGCTGTTACCTTCCCACCTAAGTGGTACCTATTTATCTACTTGCAATTTCTTGCTTTCAAACTGCTAGGTTGGCAGGAGCTGGAACTAGAGATGAGAGCTCACTCCGTCATGTGGCAACTCGGGTCTCGAACTGCTGAACTACTGACCTTCCACAGCCTGCAGTTCAGCGTCTTAACCACTTGAGCCACCGCAGCTCCTACAGAAATGAGTAGAACTCTTTAAAAACAAATATTGGGAAGTACTATAAATTAAGCAAGGATGCTTGATTTTTGCCTAATTTATACAGACAGCAGCATTCAGCTTTTTCTAGCATGGAATTAATATCATCTTGAGGCAGAATTTCAATTTTATTTTAGAACATCCAACCCACAGTCTATACACACGCTCCAAGCTCCAGTGCTCATACACAAAGTTTCCTCATTGGGGTTCTCACTGAAGAACGTAACAAATGAAGCTGAAGCAAGAAAAAACAAAGAGGGGGGAGGCTTTACTTGTAACCCAGTTGTAATCCAGTTTCCCGTGATTATTCTCCTCTTCTGATCCTAATGCCTGAAGCGACAGCTGCAGCTTTTTCCGATGCAGTGGATGCTTGATTCCAAGTTCCTATGTTTGGAATGTAAAATATGATCATTTAAGGCAAATATGAATGTTTACAAAGAGCGGGAAAGTCTCCTCCACAAGGCCCAGTGAGCTGAACAGGAGTATAGTTCGTGATGGGAGACTGAGGCATCCAGAGCATATCTCTCCCTCAGGATAATTCCAAATGGATTAAGGATGCAGCATTCTGGGCAGAAGTGACAGCTCCAAAATGACAGGAAACCCTCCCTAAGAAGCTGGCCAGGTAACACTGCTTCTCAGCTTGAACTGGATCTCAAGAATATTTTTTGTTCTTTCAGGAATTTCAAAACAGCACACATGGCACTGGGAAAATCTTGGAGGAAGAAGAAGAGTTGGTTGTTATACCCCACTTTTCTGTACCCTAAGGAGTCTCAAAGTGGCTTACAATCTCCTTCCCTTCCTCTCCCCACAGCAGGCACCTTGTGAGATAGGTGGGGCTGACAGAGTTCTGAGAGAACTGAGACTAGTCCAGGGTCACTTAGTAGGCTTCATGTGGAGGAGTGTGGAAGGTTCTCCAGATGAAAGCCCGCTGTTCTTAACCTCCACACCCCATTTTTCTAGACAGGTGAATGAAAATAATAAAAATATAACAACAACAAAATACAGCTTGGAAAAAATCTGTACAGTCCTCAGTCAAGAGTATTTGAAGAGAACTGTTTTCTCTTAGGGGAAAGCTTGTCTCTACTGGCAGTGCTATTTTATAGTGCAATCTTAAGAATACTTTCCTGAGAGAGAACCCCACTGAATAGAACTGAGTATGATTTGGGATAGATATGCTTAGGACTGGTCTCTTACAGTACAATCCTAAGCAGGTATCCTCAGAATCCTATTCAAGTGTATTGAGTAGGGCTTACTCCCAGAAAAGAGTTCTTAGGATTTAACTGTTGGCTGGTAGACTCTCCCAATAATAGCTGTTTCATACAAGGAAGCTCTCTCCTGATACCTGAAGACATCATTTAATAATTAAACATGAGGGAGGGGGGTGTCATCAGCAATTCCTTAACAGCTTTGTGATTCCATTGTGATTCCATATGCATACACAATCAAGATGGCTCCAGATCCTTACCTTCTCTAAATCCGTCTGAGAAGCCTGCAAGAGAGTCTGACCAGAGAGTATCCAGTGCCTGCCATTATTTATGTAAGAGCCCAGGCCCTGGTTCTGAAGCCAGTTGCAAACTTGCTCTTTTGTCCATTTTGCAAATGGCATGTCCAAATCACTAAAATGAAAAGAAAAAAAACTTGACACTTCAAGTGAGAACAAGACAAGTTTATAAGATCAACTGGAACCCAATTCATATATTACAACTGTACTTATAAGCTACTTCTGCACAGCCGGGCCCCACATTTCACTGGTTAGCATTTGTGAAAAGGAGTGACATGCAAGAAGTAACTGTAACTACTGCCTGATCAATGTCCTTTTCCCAGATGTGAATGGGCTTCCCTATTACAAATGCAGTGGAGGAATGAATGGGCAGCAAAGCAAACAAAAGGACCTTGCTCTGGCAGCGTTTTCCAGAATCTGTTATAATACCTCAAAACCAAAGAGTCCCTCAGTCACCATCCAAATTACCACTTTGTTTTGTGCACAACCCAATTCTTCCAACTGCATTAATCAACATGGAGGAGAAAAGCAAAGGTGATTCTTCCCCATTCTATCTCAGTGCTGACTGTCTTACTTATTGGATTGCCCAAGATCTCGCGACCAGCCTAGTCTTGGCCCAGCAGTTGCTCTTGTTCCTCCTCTTTTAAACTCGGTCTCTGGCAAGTCATCTGCATTAAATGTAGTAGACTGGCTTCTTATGAGTCTGTGGAAAAGCCAGGAAAAGAGTTGAAAGAAGACATGAAAGAAAAAGAGTGCATTTAACAGAGCAATATCTGTGGCACTGTGTTAATACCCACTAAGTAAATTAGCACAGAAGGATCTATCCACAAAATATTTCTAGTGCTTTCCAATAGCACAGTTTTATCAGAGCTTCAAAAGGGAATTAGATAAGCATATGGAGCAGAGGTCCATCAGTGGCTATTAGCCACAAGGTATAGATAGGGACTCTGGGGCAAGTGATGCTCTGTCATCTTGGTGCTTGGGGGGGGGTCAACAGTGGGAGGGCTTCTAATCTCCTGGCCCCACTGGTAGACCTCCTGATGGCACTGGTATTTCTGGCCACTGTGGGATACAGAGTGTTGGACTGGATGGGCCTTTGGCCTGATCCAACATTGGCATCTCTTATGTTCTTATGTTCTTAAAAAAGAAAGATCTGTAGTTGCTGGTTTCTGCTAATCAGCCAAATTAGCAGGTTCTGCTAATCAGCAGCTGTGAGAGCTAGAATTAGCAGAAACCACTTCAGAATTGCTACAAATGATGTGTAAATGTCATAGTCTGAAAGCATATTGAGTAACGGCAGCATGATGAACACTTCCATATAGGACAAAATGTGATCTGACTGCTGACAACACTCAGTCCCTGGCAACCAAGCTGGCTTGAACTGTGTACTACAGGACAAGGGTAGGTAGATACACTGGGAACTTCTTAATTGCAGAGAACAGGCCTGCCAAACTTAAGCAGAGTATTAAAAACAGGACCAAGGTTTATCTTGTATAATGCTATCCAGAGTTACATTTTGACTGGAGTTTCAAACTGGTAAGCAAACGCTGATTAAGAGGAAATCTGGTTAGCATTGACTGTGGTTAATACCACTGCTCATTTATCACTTATTCCCTGATAAAGGGCATATTTGTGGCATACAGGGGAGGTTCTGAGAGAAAGAACACATATTCCTGGAGCAACCTTCCCATCTCTCAACTATGGTGAGGAGACTCTCAGTGCTACATCGTCATTAGCCCTAAAAGGGGGAATCTGGTCTGGCATATCTTATGGTAATGGTCTACCCATTCTGCCTTATAGTCTTGTTACCTTCCAAACAGCTTTTTGATTCCTCTTGTTTTCTTTCTGGAGTCAGGAGATGGTGGAGTCAGAATCCCCCCTTTTGGCCGGGGAGGCAAACTAGCCAGATCCAGGTGGTCTGAGGATCCTTCTTCTGTCTCAGCTATTAAACAAAAACAAACATCTCAATTAATGATGGGTCAACTAGTGGCTCTTAATTAGATTCACTGTGTTTTTAATTTGCAAAAAAACACACTGGTGGACAGTGTTCCCTCTAAACTGAGTTGGTGTGAGCTCTTGAGAGTCCCCTGGCCTGCAAGGAGATCAAATCAGTCAATCGTAAAAGAAATCAACCCTGACTGTTCCCTGGAAGGCCAGATACTGAAGTAGAAGCTCAAATACTTTGGCCACCAAATGAGAAGGGAGCACTCACTGGAGAAGACCTTGATGCCGGGAAAGACTGAAGGTCAAAGAAGAAGGGGACGGCAAAGGATGAGATGGTTAGACAGTGTTATCAAGGCAACGAACATGAAATGAAGCAAACTCCGGAGCATGACAGAAGACAGGAGGGCCTGGCGTGATGTAGTCCATGGGGCTGCGAAGAGTCGGACACGACTGTGCGACTGAACAACAACAACAACAACAACAACAAGCTCACAGTTGTTTAGCCTCCGGCCCACACATTTTTGCCTTAGCTCAGGAAGGACGGCTCCAGAGCAAACTAATTTATGCAGTAGCCAAATCGCTCGCTCACAACTTTAATGCCAGCAGCTCACAAAGTAGAATTTTTGCTCACAAGACTCCACAGCTTAGAGGGAACAATGCTGATGGACCAGGTGAAGCTCAGCTAAGATGTATACAGGCAATATTACTGAGCATGCCTTTCTAGACAATACTAATGAAGGGGATGGGAGAAACATAATTCTTAAAAATGGGGTTATTACCTGATACTTATAAAATACTGTGCAATTATACATATGCACCAGTTAAGCTGCTCTGTGCATCTCCTCCAGATGATTGCATTGTTGCATTATTATGATGGCATTATTGGTCCTGGGCATAATCTGTGGTAGCCCCAAGTTATTCAGGACAAACAATAATCATTTTTTTAAAAATATATCCAGAAGAAGAAACCAGCCAAAGAAGCAGTGGGGCCTTTGGATGACAAGGGAATAAAGGAATTGCTAAAGGAATATGCGGAGATGACAGAGAAGCTCAATGGCTTTTTTGCTTATGTATTCACTGTGGGAAGTGTGGGGCATGTACCCATGCCACAGCCCCTATATTAAGGAAGGGAGTCTAAAGAACTCAGACAAATTGAGGTGACCAGAGATGAAGTTCTAGACCTACTGGGGAAATTAAAAACCAATAAGTCTCCAGGTCCTGATGGCATACACCTGAGAGTTCTTAAGGAACTCAAATGTGAGACAGTTGGTCGACTAACCCGTATATGTAACCTATCACTAAATTCAGCCACTGTACCAGAAGACGGGAAAGTAGCAAATATGACGCTAATTCTTAAAAAGGGATCTGGAGAGGAACCTGGAGATTACAGGCCAGTCAGCCTAATGGCTGTCCCAGCAAATTAGTAGAAACCTTAATTAAAGATAGAATTGTTAAGCAAATGAAGGAACAAAGCCTGCTTAGGGAAAATCAGTATGGCTTCTGCAAAGGAAAGTCCTGCCTTACCAGCCTTTTGGAGTTCTTTGAGAAAGTGAACAAGTATGTAGACAATGGTGACCCAGTAGACATTACATACCTGGACAAAAGTCAAAAAGCTTTTGACAGGGTACCTCACCAGAGTCTCCTGAGTAAACTTAGCAGCCATAGGATAAGAGGAGAGGTTCTCTTATAGATTAAAAACTGGTTAAATGACAGGAAGCAAAGAGTAGGAATCAATGGACAGTTTTCACAGTGGAGGGAAGTAAGCAGTGGGGTCCCACAAGAATCAGTATTGGGGCTGGTACTATTTAATTTATTCATAAATTATCTGGAACTAGGGGTAAGTAGTGTAGTGGCCAAGTTTGCAGATGACACTGCAACTATTCAGGATGGTGAAAGCCAAGGCTGACGGTAAAGAGCTCCAAGAGGACCTCCACAGACTGGGTGAGTGGGTGACAATGTGGCAAATGAAGTTCAATGTTGGTAAGTGTAAGGTGATGTACACTGGGACAAAAAAAAATCCCAATTTCAAGTCCAGGCTAATGGGGTCTGAACTTGCTGAGACTGAGGGGTAAAGATCCGGGGGTCATAGTGGATAGCTCAATAAAAGTGTCAACCCAGTGTGCTACAGTGGTAAAAAAAAGGCAAACACTATGTTAGGGATTCTTAGGAAAGGGATTGAGAATAAAAAGGCCAATATTGTAATGCCCCTGTATAGATCCATGGTGTGGTCTAATTTGAAATACTGTGTACAGTTCTGGTCACCGTTTCTCCAAAAGGACATTGTAGAGCTGGAAAAAGTGCAGAGGAGGGCAACCAAGATGATTAGGGGGTTGGAGCACCTTCCCTCTGAGGGAAGGCTGAAGAGTCTCAGATTTTTCAGTTCAGAAAAGAGACGACTAAGGGGGGACAGGATAGAGATTTATAAAATTATGCACGGGGTGGAGGCAGTTGACAAAGAGAAATTTTTCTCCCTCTCTCAAAATACTAGAACTCGAGGGCATCTAATAAAGCTGATGGGCAGTAGGTTCAGAATAGGCAAAAGGAATACTACTTTACACAGAGAGTGATTAGAATGTGGAATTTGCTGCCAAAGGATGTAGTAATGGCCACAGGAACAAACAGCTTTAAAAGGGGATAGTTTCATGGAGGCTATGCCTATCAATAGCTACTAGCCATGGTGAATGAGGAGAACCTCCACATTCAGAGGCAGTCAACCTCTGAATCCCAGGGCCAGGAGGCAACTTCAGGGGACGGTCTTGACTTCTATGCCCTGTTGTTTGCCATCCAGAGGAACTGGTTGGCCACTGTGTGAGACACAGTGCTGGACTCGATGGACTACTGGTCTGATCCAGCAGGGTTTTTCATATGTTCTTATGTTCAAGCTCCATGAAATGGGAGTGTCTGAAGAGTGGTGCAGGGGCCCCTCTGCTTGCTTTTCGTACAGTCTGCAAAGCGCTTTGTTTTAGTGTGCATCTTGCATCTATCTAGTGTATTAGTGTTAAATAGTGGGTTCCATGGATGGGCAGGCTCAAGTTTAGTGATCAGCTCAACTTTATTTGTGATTTCAGCAACAGCAAGACAAGACTCCAGAGCCTCAGCTCTGTTAAATAGCATGAAATTGCCACACCGAAACACACCCCACTCCCAGTGATAGGCTATTTACATAACATTACTACTTGATTGGTTTATTCCAGAGTCCTGGTCAGCTATTGTTTTTTTGCTCCAAACTCAGCCAGTCTCTGGGGTGATTCAATCAGGGATGATTTAATCCCATTACATAACAATTAGGAAGGAGCTGGACGGGTTTTTCTTTAATTTTTAACTGAAAGGTGGTGACAGTCAGGTTTATAGAATCATAGAATCACTGAGTTGGAAGGGGCCATAGAGACCAACCTAAAGCACCTCTAACAAATATTCGTCCAGCCTCTTCTTGAAAGCTGTCAGCAAAGAGGAGCCTATATTGTTGACTGTTATTTTGTGAGGCACACAGTATACCTAAAAATTAATAGTTATTAATAAACCAATACCAAATTACTAGTGTTAGAGCTTTTTGTCCAAATGTAGTTCTAATGCAAACTTGCTGTAAAAATATTTATAGCTTACCATGAATGTTTCACACACAAGGTCTATCAAGAACTGACAACACTGCATGTACCAGTTGAAATCCGAGCTACACAAAGATGCAGTGAAGGTCAAAGTCACCAAAGTCAACGATCACTAAAACCATGGAAAGATAACCTTCTCTTGCAACTGCCAACAATCTCCACTCTGATTAAGAGGGTATCTGGTTAGCACTGACTGTGATTAATAACACTGGTCATTCACTACAACATATACAAGACTTAACATAAGCCACCAGAAGCTAATGCTACAACATTAGCTGTTGCTCTCTTGGAATTTGTGTATTAAATTTGAGAACGTTAGCAACAGTGTATCAGTGAAATGACAGCCAACTCCTTTTTCAAAATCTATGTCCCACTTTTTGTTCTTGTTCCTTTGTCCCTTGCTCAAACATGACACAACCAGACCCAGGCTAAATGTGCTGATACTTCCGACTTTGGGGATTTTCAACAGAATCTACATCTTTCTCAACGAGAGAATGGATACTCAGTAAATGCCAGGTAAGTGGTTCCTGAGACAGGCAGAACACATTTCTAGGGGCAAACAGGTAACAAAATCATCAGCTCTCCATCCTAAAATTCACCACCAGCAGCTTTGTATTTATTGATATGCATATTTATTGTTCCCTGATCTAGAAAGTACTGTCTAGCCCAATCTTGTCAGATCTTAAGAGCTAAGTTGGATCGGCCCTGGTTAGTTTTTGGATGGGAGACCACCAGGGTTGCTACACAGGGTTGCTACACAGCAGCGGACAATGGCAAACTACCTCTGGATGTCTTTTCCCTTGAAAACCCTACAGGGTCACTATAAGATGGCTGCGATTTGACAGCAAAAAAAAAAAATTAGCTGACATGCTGAATGGATTCAGCAAGGGTCCAATTTCTTAGGACTTGAAACGTATTGCAAATGTTTAACCTAATGTTGAACATTCATACAAAGTTATCTGAACTCTGTGTTGAATTACCCAGGGGGTGAAACACTAACAAAATGTACCTTTGCTCAGCTTTAACATCCCCCCAAAAGAAGCTGTCTAGTTTCCACTGTCCTTCATTTGCCAAACGAGGGCACGAAGACACAAGATATGAAGGGCACTGGCCAGGCACAAGAGGCTTAAGAGCTGCCTAGAGCCAAGAGGAAAGGCTCAGTATAAATATTTAAAATAAATTAAAATGATATTTTTTCATTTTGCTTTATCCAGTAGCCAAATGCACAACTTGAGAAAGCTGACAATCCATGGTATGAATTAAAACTGTGTGTATGCATGGGTGTTAAACTAGTTATAGCCAATGCTGCTTCCTTGAAAACTGAAGGAAGGAAGCACGGAAGACCACACACCAACACATTCCACACTATGCTGCTGTCGGATTCCACCAAACTGAGAGATTCCTCATTGAGAAGGTAGTTTCAGAGAGCTGCTGTGTTGGTCTGCAGTTGAACAGCTAGGTTTAAGTCCAAGAGCACCTTAGAGATGAATGAGATTCTCAGGGTATAAATTTTCGAGAGTCAAAGCTAACAAAGGGAACTTTGACTCTCAAATCTTATATCCCTTGCAGGAATGGCTTGGCATGGACTAAACTGCTCATGCCTGCATAATATGTCCAAGGAAACACCCACAACCTGCACAACACACAGGAACTCTTGGGTTGGGTGCAGACAAACTGCCATGGAAAGGGGATCCCCGGGAGTGGGAAGGCTTAAGTCCACTGAGGTGAGAGCCATTCAATGACTGCTCTACAACTTCTCCCTCAAGCTAAGTTACTCAGAACCATACCAATTCAAAGAAAGTCCCTTTTGGGCTGAATACATGTTTTAGAAAAGGAATCTGAACCACAAGAACTGTTTGCTTACCCAAGACTTGGAGATCAAGATGGCACCCTGAAAACGAATTAGAATGTACACCCCCCAGCCCCCTGTAAGCAGAGGATACATTAGTAATATACTTCTTAAGCAGAAGAATACTAGCAAAAGCCCACAAATAAAGGAGGATAAAAAAAATCCAGCAAGGGGCAAATGCTTCTTCCCCATTACCCAACAGCAAATCCAGGTTTGCTTATAAAAGAACACTTAACAAAGCCACAGGCTGATCCTGGTTCCCTGATGGAGAATACTGTACCTATATTACAACCAGTATTCCCTCTAAGACGAGTTAGTGTGAGCTAGCTCACAGTTTTTTAGCCTCCGGCTCACACATTTTTGCCTTCGCTCAGGAAGGATGGCTCCAGAGCAAACTAATTTATGCAGTAGCCAAATCACTCGCTCACAACTTTAATGCCAGTAGCTCACAAAGTAGCATTTTTGCTCACAAGACTCCACAGCTTAGAGGGAGCATTGATTACAACATACACATATATTTGTCCCCAATTCACATGTAAAATGCACACTTAGAAATAATTGCTGAGGAAAGTTGGAAAAGAATGTTCAGCAGCAATGAAGAGAAAGCTGCAGGATGATTCAAAGTAGCAGAGAACAGATGTGAACTACATTGGATCAAAAGCTAGAGTGTGAGTAAATGGATACGATTCTGGAAGCTTTCCCCTAGCCACAGGAACTCAACAGGGATGTTCCCTATCACCCCTGTTTTTTGTCCTCTCCCTAAGCAACTATTATAAAGACTAACAACCATATTAGAGGTCTATAAATAAGCGGTCAAATACATACAATATGTTTGCTGATGATGTGACAATATGTGGGGAGGGAGGGATACAAATCCAATAAAATAAATATTAACTGCAAATCCTAAATAACCTTTACAAGTTTTAATTAGAGACATCCATAAATATGGAACAATAGCAGGAGTATGTATTAATTATAAAATATCTGGATTACTATAGATCTATATTAAGCCAAAAACAATATGAAATTCAAAATAATTTAGGTGTCCCATTATTTCATAAATCATTTAAATATCTGGGTGTAACTATTTTGAAGAATTTAAATAAACTTCAGCAGTTAAACTTCCATCCAGCGATCAGACAAAGAAGAAAAGATGTGAAGAGATGGTCCCAGATATACCTGACCATTATGGATAGAACCAGTGCTATAAAAATGGTGGCGTTGTCAAAATTAATTATTTCGTTCAAACAGTTCCCATAGTAATTGAACCAAAAGACTTGGCAAAGTGGCAAAAGATACTCACCAATTTTTTAATAATTTTTTTAAAATAATTTTTTTATAAAAATAATTTTATTTATTAAGGTAAAAGACTACAACTTACGAAGACCTTGAGACAAAAGAGATTGGACCAAGGGGGATGGGGAGAACCCAGCATAAGTAAATACTACGAAGCAAACCAATTGAAAGTACTGATATCATACTTGGAGGGTACTTCTGATAAACCGTGGGTGGGTATGGAAGCAAATGGGAACCATCTGGGAATTAACTGAAAAAGTTGTTTTTGGAAGGGAAAGAATAAGAGACATAAAATGGGTTGAGACTAATTTTCTATACACCACATTAAAATTTTGGAATAAATGGAAAAACAAGTTAATTTCAGAGATATCCCCCCTGCTTCCATTTATGTCACACCCCAATTTTTCTTACCGAAATATGTTGCCATGCTGCCACCTTATACAGCATCTATAAAGGTTATGGACTATAACTGTAAAGCAGTACTGTGCAAATAATGTGCCAGGGAAATGGACTGAATGGTGACCATGAGACTGTGCTACCCTGCTGGAATGCTGACATGTGCCCAGACAAGGGGAACCTTGTTCTGAAGCAACATGCCTTACCAGATGTGGACCCATGGGAGACCAGATGCCTAAGCTAGCCTCGCTGACCCTGCAAACATATATAGGACCAGCAGCAGTTCACCGAAGAGAAGCCATGCTGTGCAAAGGGAACCTGGACATTCCTTCCCAGATACCATAGAAAGCTCTCTTCTCTATCATGCTGACACCTCCCCCCACATCTCTGCATATTGACATCTCCAGGTGAAGCATGTAGGCAACTTCAGCCTCAGCAAAAGAACTCCTTCAACGATGGGATTAAGGAAGTAGTCATGTCTTCCAGCCAACACAGCTGTTTAGCATTGGATTTAACAGCAACTACCGGCAATGGAGTTGGGACATTACTATTCTTTTCTCTCTCTTGTCTCTCCCCTTCCCCCTTAAGACCACTATTTCAATTGCCCCTTTTCCTGGCCTATTAACAGTAGTTATGCTTCATAAGGACTATGTGACTAAAGGAACATCAGCTCCCAGTCATTTTAGGGTATAAAAGAGAGCATCACCCCACTGCTCTCTCTCTCTCACTTCTCATCTCCCTATCCCCACTCTACCTTACTGGTTCCATTCTAGTGCTGTTTGAAGCCTTCCATGTGCACTGCCAGTCAGTACACAATCCCTTCCCTTAATGTCACCATCTTTTCTGCTGCAGAATCAACTCACTACGTTGGACAGGTAAAGTATTGCCTATCAACGATATTACCTGTAATGCAAACGTCTCTATACCTTTCTATATGTATTCCTAGATCTGTATTGTGTGTGTATGTTTGATTTTATATTGTGTGTGTGAGAATTCTTTCAGTAAAAGAAATCACTGCTTTTTAAGATCTAGTCTCAGTGTCTATTTCTGGAATCTGGCTAAAGTTGGACTCCTGTATACACAGGTCTGATCCTATATTTAATGCCTATTGCCATTTAATATTCATATTACCCACATTTATTAATAAATTGAGGCAATTTGGCTAACAAGTAAATCAGAAGAATATGTAAAATGGAAACAAAAGGGGATTTACAGAATGAGAGACTTTTATGAAAATGGAACTCCCCTTACTGTCGTACAATTAAAAGGAAAGTTGCAAGGAGTTTCAATGAGTTGGAGTCCATCTATTACATTACTTATTTGTAAATCCTACAGTAAAGCAAACTGTGACCAGAACGATGATGAAATTTGAACAGATTCTAATACAACATATGAATAGTGCAAAAGGAATACCTTCTAAAATATATTCTTAGTTGAAATAGATACAAATATGTCCGAATAGTCTGAAAACAATATGGGAAAATGATACTGGGATAAAAATAGAACAAAATATATGGAATAAAGTATGGGTGACTTAAACAAGGAAAACTGTATCAATAGCTGTATATTACTCTGGTACGTCTTGCAAGAATAACTAACACAAGTAACACAAAATGTTGGAGAAATTGCAACCAGCAAGGTGACTACATCCACATGTGGTAATCATGCCCTGCAGTGTCAGTTTTGAGAAAAAATATTTACAGAAATGGAAAATATTACACATCAAATTATTTATGCCACACCAGCACTGTCTTTGTTAACAATGTGGGGGAACAAAATGGAAACGTGACATCCAAGGGATTAATAGTGTTTATGTTGATGGCAGCCCATAGGGTAATAGCAAAGTGTTGGAAGTCTACAGAATTATTAACATTACATTATTGGTATTCTGAGTTATGGCAGAAAAATTGACATATCAACTTAGAGCAGTCAAAAGTAAAGCTAAAATGTCAGATTTTTATGAAACGTGGCATGATTTCATTTCATATATGAATCAGAAAGGTATTCAACACCTATCCAATCCCTTCCTGAAATTATAGAAAAGGAATTAAGTATAAAGTATACAAAGAATTACCTTTAGCATCCTCTCTTAGTTATACCTTGTAAGATAAATTGAAAAATGTGTTAAATATTAAGCCCTCTGTCAATAATTTGATTCAACATTGTCTTCCTTTTGTATTATTGTGGGGGGGTTTTCCCTGCAATCTTGTTTCTATGGTTCTATCTTTTGTTAATTTAGAAGGTCCTTCCTTCTTTGTTTAGTTTGTCTTGAGTGGTGATTGTTCCTTTTTGTTCTTTTGTTTGAAAAATAAAAATTAAAAAAAGATATACATGGGAGAACTCTCAATATCATATAAGTTTCATCATGTGCACTTCCCTCACTGCAGGGGAAAACTAACAACCCTGTCCATCTGGCACACTGTTATGTAGGAAAGCAGAGCAGAATAAATCACTATTCTCCTGGCTGGAAATTGGGAACTGAAATACTTATACGTCATGAGAGGCCGAGATGGAATCTGTTTACTGCTCACTAAGCAGTCAGTGTAACCTTGAGAGAGTGGGAGTGGCAAAGATAACAGAGAACTTGCCTACAAACACACACATTCCTTAGTTCATGTCTCATGCCTAGGATGATATAATGTATGAAAGGGAGGGGGAAAGGAGGAGATGCCTTTTTGAATAAATATAGCTGGTGCGTGAGAGGAGTTGGTTCGTTCCTTCCTTCCTTCATTCAGTCAGCTTTCTGCAGAAGCTGTTTGTCTTGTGTCGTCTATGCATCGCCTGCACCCCCACACCCCAACGAGTGAGACCGCACTGTTATCCCACCATTCCATCAGGGAGCCCAGGGCAAATTAACTGGGCAGTACTGGCGCTACGGATCTGGGAATAAGTGCCTGTAGGATGGGAGGGATGAAAGTAATGCCTTCTCTACCACCTTAAAGCAACTGCTTCACAGCAAGGATGGCCCAAAAAGAAGTCAGTTTTAAGTCCTCTTTTACGTCAGTTATTTGCATCTGTCATTGCTTGCACCTCTTGACGCTAAATGCATGCCTCTGGAACTTCGTAAACTCTTGTCCATCTGCAACATTTCTTGTTAATCCCGGTTATAGCAACCGAAAATGGCAGCAGGCGATTATTAGTGGTGAGCATTATAGGGCAAAGACATGGATGAAGCCAACAGTCCTATCCAGATGTTTTTGTTGTAGCGCCCTGCATGGCCACAGCTCTGGGGTTAGTGGTTCACATGGCATGGCGCTGATAAGGCATGCAAGGTCTACTGTACCTAAGGTGGGTGCACTTGCACTTCGACTGCGATCTTCAGGCATCCCGTAACGACACGCAGCACAAAAGGGAGGACGACAAGATAAGACTTATCAAAATTTAACACTAGCAAGACAAGGGGGAAACAGTACCCTTCCCCCCAAAAGGGACTCATGTGTAACATTCACAATTTACACACAAGTGGGCCAAATCAGAAACAACCATGCCATTGGTCACCCTCAACAATTGAGGGGTTTTGGACCAGCACAAATGGCAGGAAGGGACAACATGCAGTAGATACTTCTATAAAAATACTTAGTATTTCATGCAGCTTTTATATAACTCTAGAGAGGTCAAAGTACACAGATTCCTAACAGCCTTGCAATCACTGGGCTCAGAAAATAGAAAATTTGTGATACAGTTAAGATTTGCAGTGGAGACTGGCTTCCATGAACTGTTCAGACTATACTTTAATATTACATAATATACTTATGATATTAATATACTTTAATATTACATCCTAATCAATGAAACAAAATAAATTTCTACCTTGTTCAGTTTCAAAAATTCAAGGTGGGTTACCGTTCAATACTTTATCCATATAGCACCTTACGTGATGGCAAACCAAACACCTGCCTGACCTCCACTCACATTTGAACTATTTTCATGAACTAAATTTCTGTCCTGCATGGACCTCAAATACAACATGAAAAACCCTGTAATCAAATTAGACAACTACAAGGGATGTCTGTAGTTTAAGGTGAGGAGACAGTTATTTTGCTTTCACTGCAAAGTGTAAAAACTTGCAGAGCCCAGAAAGCAATCAGAAGTTTCCTCTTCATTCCCTGAAACCCGTATTAAAAAATGTGCTTTGGTCCACCTCCCTTTCTGTCAACACAGTTACCTTCACCACAATATTCACTAGAAGACAGTAGCGAAGTGAAAGAAGTATAAATGGAGATAGTAAAAAGCCCCAGAAAAATGGAGGATTAGGGATGGGCATGAACATGAGCAGAGGTCCATCAGTGGCTATTAGCCACAAGGCATAGGAACTCTCAGTCTGGTGCAAGTGATGCTCTGTATTCTTGGTGCCTGGGGGAGGCAACAGTGGGAGGGCTTCTAGTGTCCTGGCCCCACTGCTGGACCTCCTGATGGCACCTGGTATTTTTGGCCACTGTGTGACAAAGTGTTGGACTACATGGACCATTGGCCTGATCCCACATTGGCTTCTCTTATGTTCTATCTACTAACCAAGAAAATGGAGGTTCATACCAGTTCATGGTTTGTGAGGCTACACGAACTGTGAACTTCCCTAAACCTCTCCCATTTAATGAATCAGTGAGGTTCCTTTCTGGTAGCACCCTCCTTTCTGCCGGCAGCAGCTCCCTGAGGTCAGCAGAATGGAAGGGGAGAAAGATCTTGTAAAAGCCATTTAAAGGGAAGGTTCCATTTAAATGGCTTTTGCAAGTGGGCGCCACACTTCCAGGTGAACTTGCTGCTTGGATTTTACTCACGTGCGGCACCCGTACCTTTCGCAAGCCATTTCAGTGATCCCCTTTCACTCTCCTCCCCACTTCCCACCACAAACCGCCAAAATCACATGGAGGGTCATGGGAGGGTAGCAGATAGGGATGGGCATGCTCTGGTTTGTGAACCACGAACTGGCAATGTTCACAAAATCAGGTTCATGACGAGGTTCATGCCCATGCTTAGCCTACTTCTAAAGTATAGCAAATTGCCAAAGAGCTGCCACTCCCAGAGATTAATGACATTTTCCCTATTTTAGAAGCAAGACTATCATTCAAAGGAAATAGTCAAAAAGGTCCCAACAAACCTTTGAACTGGTTTGGAAAGAAGGGAGTATGGTTCACACTTTCCCGTTTACAAATGATCTCTGTCGGACTAAAAAGTCCAATACTCTAGTTCTATAGAATACTGGTTTTTCCACCACACTGCTCTCAGTACCTAGACTATCACTGATATCCCAGGTCTGAGTTGGAGCCCTCACTATTCCTGGCTTTCCTCACTTTGGTTTGTCCTACACATCTCAAGGGTACTCCAGGACCTGTGCATTGCCTACTCTGCAATACCTAGAACACTGCAAGTAGATAAATAGGTACCGCTTCGGTGGGAAGGTAACAGCGTTCCGTGCACCTCGGCGTCTAGTCATGCCGGCCACATGACCATGGAAAAGTCTTCAGACAGCGCTGGCTCTTTGGCTTGGAAACAGAGATGAGTACCACAATCCTAGAGCTGGATTCGACTGGCTTGCAAGCAAGGGAATCCTTTACCTTTACCTCTCTTGCTGATGTGATTTTCTACCCCTTTTCAAAGCTGAGAGGCTGCACAGACAACACACACCGCAAAATGCACAACACAGGCAGGCTTTGCATCACACAACACATTCTGCTTGTGGCACAAATGTGACAGGATATATGGAATATAAGAACAGGACAACAGATGCTGCATCTGTTTTATTTTCCTATAATTTTGTGGAAGTTGAGGAACAAATAGCAACCGAAGCGTTGCTTCACCTTCCAAAATGCTTTTGGTTCAGACAGTGCCTGCTTCTGTTTGTTTTCTAATAGCAAAATTAGTATCTTCTTCTATTAAAATGCACAGTGACACAGTTGGACCTCAGGCTATACAGTACCTACCCAAGTTAGGTGCGCTTGCTGTCCTTTTATTACTTTTGATCTTGAAAAATCCTCGCCCGAATGAAGACCGGGCTTTACGGGTCCCAAAGGCATCATCGTCATCTGGGGATTTAGGAGGGAGAGTTCTGTATTTGCTGCCCTCTGCTGGCATCTTGCTCTGATTGAAAGGAAAGATCAAAAACCTTGATGTTGCTATTATACTGTGCTCACTGCACTCAAGTGTGGAGTAATGAAAGAGACAAATGAGAAATTAAGGCAGTATGCTCACAGTTAGCATACAAATGTATGTACACTAAATCTTAAGAACAATTCAACTACCCAGATGGGTCTCAAATGCAAATCTGAGATTGGAAACAGGCATGATTAAAGTGTTGGTTAGGGCGTGCTTAGCCCCCACTAATCTATGGCTAAAATTAAACTACTATCCTAAGGGGTTTACTCCCCTTATTCTTAGTGACAGCTTTCAATCTGAATGGGAAAAGGCAAGAATTGATAATTTGGTAAACATGGGATTTCCCCCCCTCTCGATTTTGCAAATGGAATTTGAGCAAGTGAAAGCTTCGATAAAACAAAGGATCTTAGACATTGAGCGGCAGTGTGATGTAGCTAGGTCACCAGCTTTTCTAGCATCACAATCAATCAGATGGCTTTTCTAGCATCACAATGAATCAGATTCCCAACTAAGATGGAGACTGGCTGAGAGCTCTAAATGGGAGCTCCAAGGTCTGACCTCTGTTAAATTGCTTCTAACCAAACAAAATGATTAAACTGATTGAGAACTGACCAGTCCTACCTGGGACTTGCACTGAAGACCAACACCGATGTCTCCTCCTTGGAAATGTGAAAGTAATAGACTAGAAAGTACTTTTGTTTGACTCCCAGCAAGTGGCCTGGACCACGCCTGCACAACTGTGAAGTCTCCTACTCCTCCTGCTGTCTATTGGTTACCTGAGGCTGGCTTTGCAAACAGCGATTTCGCTGCTGCCTTATGGGATGCCTTTGAATACCTTGTCGGCAGAGGGGGAAGTCGAGTGGGATCTTTTCCTGAAAATACCTGTAAATAACTGGAGTCGAGTGGACCCAGTTATAGGCAGTAAGCAGTTCCAGCAGCTTTCTCTGATCCCCAATGTTTCCACTTTGGACCCATGCATTTGGGACTTGGTGCCTCAAACTGACGTGAACCTGAGTCAGCTTGTCTGTGGCCTCTAGTGGTTTGCACTTAGATGTGATTCTACACTGCACCTCCAGAGTTCTTCAAAGTCTCATTACTGAGGTTCTGAACTTTGCTTCCCATTCACCCGAGCTGGCCCTGGTCTCCTTCAGGTCAAAGCATCATGGGCCATGGACGTGATGACCAGCCTAGAAGAAAACTCATGGCTGAGTGACTGTGAGGGGGAACTCAGGATCCTTAACCCTACTAAGATCTGCAGGGTGTTTGACTGTCCTGCCTTTTATTCGGGGAGCAGGAAGCTGTGGAGGATTCTGGTCACTGCCCCATTGAGCCTGTTACCTACTACTATGATTTATCATCAGAGGACAGATAAGAGGAGAGATTGTGTGGGCCTCAGAGTGACAGGTCTCGGTGATTGTCAGACTGGTCTGGTAGACGTGAATTGAATGCCCCATGCAGAATTTTGTTATATTAAGTACTAGCAGCCAAGCCTGTTGTAAAAACAGTACAACGAGCCCTAGACTGGGCCGCGGGCGGCTGTCCATCCGGGGAGGAAGCCAGGCAGGGAGGTGCCGGTGAAGGAAGGGGAGAAGCCAGGAAGTCCTTGATCCCTTCCAGTCTGGCTTTCGCCCAGATCACGGGACGGAGACTGTTCTGGTTGCCTTGACAGACGATCTCCGAAGGCATCTGGATCAAGGTGGTGTGGCGGCATTGCTGTTGTTAGATCTGTCGGCCGCATTCGATACGGTCGACCATCAGCTGCTGACCCACCGCCTTGCCGACGAGGGGATTCAGGGGCTTGCCCTTCAATGGTTTGCCTCTTTTCTTCAAGGTTGGGGACAGAGGGTGGCGATTGGGGATCAGCGCTACCGGAGGCAACCTCTTGAGTGTGGGGTGCCTCAGGGGGCAGTGCTGTCCCCAATACTATTTAACATCTATATGCGCCCCCTCGCCCAGATTGCTCAGAGCTATGGGCTGGGTTGTCATCAATATGCGGATGACACCCAGCTCTATCTAATGTTGGGCGGCCAGTCAGATTCTGAGCCGGATGACCTTCATCGGGCATTGCAAGCTGTGGCTGGTTGGCTCAGGCTGAGTCGACTGAAGCTAAACCCGGTGAAGACAGAGGTCCTGGGCTTAAGTCGGGTCAGTTCAGGGTTGGGGCTCCCTCTCCCGGCCTCTGGTGCCGGCGCCAAAGGTTAGGAGTTTGGGGGTGCTCCTGGATGCCTCTTTAACGATGGAGGCCCAGGTAGCAGCCACTGTCAAGTCAGCCTTCTACCATCTGTGGCTGGCACGGCAGTTGGCTCCCTACCTTGACCGCGATGACTTGGCCACAGTGATCCACGCGACGGTTACCTCGAGGTTGGACTACTGTAACGCTCTCTACATGGGGATGCCTTTGTCGCAGATCCGGAAGCTGCAGCTGGTGCAGAATTCAGCAGCCAGGCTGTTGATGGGCCTCTCTCGGCGAGACCACATCCAGCCTGTTCTGAAGGCACTACACTGGCTGCCAATAGCGTACCGAGTCCGCTTCAAAGTGCTGGTTCTTACCTATAAAGCTCTATATGGCCAGGGTCCATCTTACCTAAGGGACCGCCTTTCCCCATATGTTCCCCCGAGGGCACTACGGTCGGGGGCAAAACATCTTTTGGTTGTCCCAGCCCCTAGAGATGCCAAATATGCTGCGACTAGGGCCAGGGCTTTTTTTGATGGCGGCTCCTATCTGGTGGAACAAGCTCCCGGAGGAGATCAGGGCCCTGTGGGACCTTATGCAGTTCCGCAGGGCCTGCAAGATGGAGCTCTTCTGCCAGGCTTTCGAGTAGGAGCCGCCGCCATCACTGTACCACCACCATGCTGCCATGTCTGGCAATGCGATCTGGCCTTGGGAATGAAGAACGGACATAGCGTAGACTGATCAAGAGGAGACAGTAGATCCTCTGAAACATTGTATTGGAGCCCCGTCTTGGATGACATATTGTTACGAGCACCGATTTTAAATGTAAATGTAAATGGAATTGATTGTTTTATCTGGTTTTAGTGTTATGTATGGCAATTGCCTCTTGTTAGCCGCCCTGAGCCCACGTGGAAGGGCAGGATATAAGTCAAATAAATAAATAAATAGGAAGGTGAAGTCCAGTCAGCCAGCCAGCCAGGGACCTGCACCACTGGTTCACCAGCCAGCCAGGCAGCCTCGCAAGGGCAAGGTGAGTCGTAGTCTCTTGCTCGCTCGCCGTCACCAGAGAATACCTTTCCACCAGACTTCCCCCCCCCTTCCCCGCCCCATGGAAGAGGCTCTGGGGCATCCTCGGGTACCTACCGGCAATGGAGTGAGCCAGAGGCGAAAGACCAGGCGCAGCCACTGGCCAAGGAGCAATAGGAGAGGAGGAGAAGCCGGCGTGACTGCATTTGGTATTTCCCTTTGTTTTAATTAATCCATTCAATTGGGTTTCCTGTTGTAATAGGGTGGGCTAATTAGATAATTTTTGTTGTTCAGTCGCACAGTTGAGTCCGACTCTTCGTGACCCCATGGATAATAGAGGGAGATAATGGGATACTTGGTTAGACAGGAGGGCCTATGAGATGAGTAGATTGGGTTTTGAACTAGGTAGGTGCAGCTCTCTTGTTGGTTTTTGGAGTGGAATTTTGGGTTGACAACACCAAGGAAGGAGGCCATACAAGGATCAGGGATACCTGTAATAATGGGGCAGGGGAGATATGGCGGTGGGAGTAGCTGTTGTTCTTCCAATTGGAGTGGAAGAAGTTAAGAGATACGGGAATGCTCGGACTTCTTCCCACCTATGTCCCATCCCAAGAGATGTTGGTTGTGGGGTAGGAAGAATTACCCATCTTTGACACTGGTATTATTCAATGCAAGGTCTATCGATAATAAGACCAATGTACTCCATGATTATCTTATGGAGTCACAGGTAGACCTGGCTTGTGTGGCTGAGACCTGGGTGAGGGAAGGTGAAACAGTCACTCTGAACCAACTTACCTCGCCTGGGTTCTCAGTCTTTCACATGTCCTGAACAAATGGGCGGGAGGTGGTGGCATTGCTTATCCGTGGATTTTGTTCCTTCAGGTTGCTCCCCACCCCAACAATCTCCAGCACTGAATGTGTTGGCCTAGCATGTGATGTCAAAGAGAGTTGGGCTATCTGGCTGGTGTACCAACTGCCTAACGCACCAGCAGATACCCTGTCCAATCTGTTAGATGCTGTATTGTTTTGGGCACTGGCGTATCCCAGGCTTTTGGCCTTGGGTGACTTCAATGTCCATGCCAACAATGCAGTGTCCTCTCAGGTCAGGGACCTGTAGGCACTGGGACTCTCACAGGTTATATCAGCTCCCACACATCTAGCAGGCCACATGCTGGATTTGATTTTGGGAATGAGGATTAATGTGGATCTGATGGCTATTGAGATAGTGCCCTGTTCTGATCACTTACCCCTGAAGATTCGGCTGAGCATGCCATGCCTGCCCTGTTTAGGCAAAAAGCGAATTTATGATCGCCCGAGTACCTAAATGGACCCTGGTCAGCTTCAGGAAGCTTTGCAGGATCCGATGCCCCCTGGCAGCTCATTAGATGAATTAGTGGAGGACTGGAAACACTGGCTCTTTGAAGCCATCAATGGGATTCCCCCCCCCCCCCCCCCCCCCCTGTTTTACCAAAGCAGCACCTTGGTATACTGCAGAACTGCGGAGGATGAAGCGAGAGCTAAGATGGCAAGAGCAAAGGTGGTTGTGTGCTTGTGACGAAGCATCACAAACATCTTACAGGACACTTATGAAAGCCTATGAGATGGCTGTGAACGCCACAAAGGAAGATTTCTATGCGGCCTCCATTCCGTATGAAAGCTCGCACCCAGTCCAATTATTTAGAATTATTTGGTCTATTATGACTCTGCCACAGGGCAGACCAAATAGTAGGGAACTGGCTATTGGCTGTGAGGTATTTGCAAGCTATTTTGCAGATAGGATCGTGACGCTCTGCCAGGACCTCCCAGCCACAATTGAGGCAGTAAGGGAACTGGAAGCCCCTTGTCTGTCTTCAGGTTCGATATTGGACCACTTCAGACAGGATCTTGGCAGTGGTGAGGCCTACTACATGCCTCCTTGACCCATGACCTTCTTGGCTAGTAAGAGCCTGCAGGGAGGGCATTCAGGTCCCTCTGGGGGAAATTATCAACTTGTCCCTTTCTACCAAGACTTTCCCAGGGGCTTTGAAGGAGGCAGTAGTTCATCCGCTCTTGAAAAAAACATCACTGGACCCTAGGGTCCTGGCCAGATACCACCCAGTGTCAAACTTACCATTCCTGGGTAAGGTAAGTTGAGAGAGTGATGGCCAAACAACTAGACGTTTTCCTGGATGATGTTTCCAACCTTGATCCTTTCCAGTCCGGCTTCCACCCTGGCCATGGGACAGAGATGGCACTGTTTGCCCTTCCAGATGAGCGGGAGGAAAGGGGGGGGGGAACTGTGACAATTTAGTGCTTAATGATATATTCATAAATCATAATATACAATGACAAAAAATGAACAATATATATAGTGAATGTATAGTGAATAGTTGCTAAATGCCTATAGCCCATTGAAGAACCTAGCTGTAAGCATAGCTTTATGATTAAGTGAATCAGCGGTGATATTTTCAATATGTCACCAAGAGAAATGAATTGTTAAAAGACAGCTTATGTACACATCCTTGTTCAGAAGTAGATCGTTGTCGAAACGGCACACCATTCCGGAGACCACCGTCTACATTCACTATATATATTGTTCATTTTTTGTCATTGTATATTATGATTTATGAATATATCATTAAGTGCTAAATTGTCAGTCCCCCCCCCCCTTTTTCCGCTGGTCTTATTACAGTGCCCATCCTTGTGACTATTCTCTGCCCTTCCAGATGACCAGTGTTCTCTCTAAGTTGAGTTAGTGTGAGCTATCTCACAGTTTTTTAGCCTCCAATTCACACATTTTTGTCTTAGCTCAGGAAGAATGGCTCCAGAGCAAATTAATTTATGCAGTAGCCAAATTGCTTGCTCACAACTTTAATGTCAATAGCTCACAAAGTAGAATTTTTGGTCAAAAGACTCCACAGGTTAGAGGGAGCATTGTAGATGACCTCCATAGACATCTGGATCGGGGTGGGTCGGCACTGGTGTTGCTATTAGATCTAACAGCAGCGTTAGACATGGTCGACTATAACCTGTTGACCTACTGCCTTGCTGACATAGTAGTTCAGGGGACTACCTTGCAATGGTTCTCCTCCTTCCTCCATGGTCAGGGACAGAGCATGGCATTCAGTGAGGGGGTCTCTTCATGATACCCACTGGGATGTGGAGTGCAGCAGGGGTTGATCCTCTTGCCAATATTATTCGCCATCTTCCTCAGTTAGTCTGGAGGTATGGACTGGGTTGCCATCAATATGAAGATGACACTCAGCTGTATCTGTTACTGGACAACCATCCATTCTCCACCAGCAGTAATGTGGCCAAGGCTTTGGAGGCTGTGGCTGGATGGTTGCAGCAGAGCCAACTGAAGCTAAATCCATCAAAGACAGAGGTCCCGTACCTAAGTCGGGGGGGGGGGGGAACGCAGCGGGGTGATGTAGATGACCTCCATAGACATCTGGATCGGGGTGGGTCGGCACTGGTGTTGCTATTAGATCTAACAGCAGCGTTAGACATGGTCGACTATAACCTGTTGACCTACTGCCTTGCTGACATAGTAGTTCAGGGGACTACCTTGCAATGGTTCTCCTCCTTCCTCCATGGTCAGGGACAGAGCATGGCATTCAGTGAGGGGGTCTCTTCATGATACCCACTGGGATGTGGAGTGCAGCAGGGGTTGATCCTCTTGCCAATATTATTCGCCATCTTCCTCAGTTAGTCTGGAGGTATGGACTGGGTTGCCATCAATATGAAGATGACACTCAGCTGTATCTGTTACTGGACAACCATCCATTCTCCACCAGCAGTAATGTGGCCAAGGCTTTGGAGGCTGTGGCTGGATGGTTGCAGCAGAGCCAACTGAAGCTAAATCCATCAAAGACAGAGGTCCCGTACCTAAGTCGGGGGGGGGGGGGAATGGATGTGGGTATCAGGGTCCCCACTCTGGAAGGGATACCTCTGGTGCCAGCCCAGAAGGTGAGACGCCTGAGAGTAACACGGGATGCCTCTCTTTCCATGGAGACCCAGGTTACTACAGTCACCAGATCTGCTTTTATCCATCTTAGGCAGATTAGGTTACTGAGACCCTATCTTGCTCCACAGGACCTAGCTACAGTGACCCATGCTTCTTGTTTGGCCCTCATTTCTTTGTCAGTTAGGAATTAAGGAGACTTGCTATGCTTTTATATCTCAAATCAACTCAGTGTGGACATACTTTGAGGCGGCTTACACACCAGGTTTGCTATGCATCTTGTTTGATTATTATCGCAGCAGCACAGGTGTTGACTTCATCTTCTGTGCATATGTGTATCCATCGTGTGCTGTGTGAACTGCACTGGCTGCCGGTTGAGTAAAGGATCTGTTTCAAGGTGCTGGTGCTTACCTTCAGAGCCCTATACAGACAGGGGCCTGCATTCTTGTGAGACCGCCTATCCACATATGAGCCCTAAAGAGCATTACGATCTGCTAATCAACATCTACTGGTAGTCCCTGACCCCAGAAACGTCTGTTTTGCCTCAACTAGGGCCAGGGTTTTTTCGGTCCTGGACCCTACCTGGTGGAATGAGCTCTCATATGAGATCAGCACCCTGCGGGACCTTTTACAATTCTGCAAGGCCTGCAAGATGGAGCTTTCCCACCAAGCTTTTAGTTAAGGTGGTAGACATCCTCCTTTTATCTATCTATTGGGCCTCCCCTTTGGTGGATCAGAACTGAGTAATATCCAGAGCCCAATTGTGACAGGTTACATCTGTTGAGGCTCTGACTGGATATATAGAAACTGCACTGTATTTTATTTTATTAATTTTAAACTGTTTTTAAGTATTGTATATTATATTTAATGGAACCCGCCCGAAGCCTATGTGGGGAGGGCAGGATATAAATCCAATAAAATAAAAATAAAATAAATAAAATCACACACTGTTCTACTTTGCTAAATACAGAGGGAATACCATTTTCACAAACACTTACTGAGACCACACTACATGAGATCAGCTCTAAATAACATTGTGCCACGTCACCAAATTTTCTTTTCCATAGAGTTTTCCCTCGGATGACCATGGCCCCGCCCCCAGCATGCCCGGCGTGCCCGCATCACTTCCGGGTGACGTGCACGTCGGGGTGGAGTTCCCCCCGGGGTCCGATCCGCCAGCGGCAGGGAACGGGCCTCTGGGGCGGGGTTTTCCCCGCTCCCCGGGGGGACTTGGCAAGCCTAAATTATACCTAAATTTAAATTCAGTATGCATAATTTCCTGGCGGATTTTACAGGCCGCCACAAAAAAAATCACACAACAGATTGTAAACTGAGGGTTATCACCCATAAGGAACATCCTTAAAATATTATAATCTGAATGGCCAGGAAACCTTCTAAGCAATGGAAGAACAATTTTTAGGTGAATTTCCTGAAATAACAATAAAGCAGAACATGTTTGATTGTTTCCACCTCACCGGCACCACAAGGCCAAATTCTCTCCCACATGGGGATCTTTTTATATCTCCCCTCTGACACCGCAGAGGGGAGAACTCACTATCTTGCCAGAGAGAATGCCCTCTGTTGTCCCGGAATCCCCAACAAGGAGAGATAGGGGGCCAGAACAACAATACATCTAAGATTTTCTGGAATCATAACATTTGGGGCACCAGTAGTATCTCCCTATTGCTCAGTGTCTAACAGCCTTTGTTTTACCATTGCTTTAGCTTGACCACAGCTCATTCCTAGGACAGTTTGTAGAGAAAATCCTAGATTCAGCAGTTTATGATGTACTGACTTTACAAGAAGACTAAAAATTATCTTGGTGGATTGAAGGTGTCAGAACCTGTGGGATATAATTTAACTTGAGCCAGAAATTAATAGAGGCAAATGCTCATCAAGTTGATTTTGTTAAACTTCATGGAAAATGTTATTCAATTGTAGGTGTAGCTTACCCTTCTACCTAAAAATGTAGGAGTCTTTGGGGGAAAACATAACTACTGCGGAAAGTTATTTTCAAGCTCTCACACACAATAACAGATTAGAAAATAAGGTCAGCTAAATCTATCATACTTGCTTCTAAATAGGATTAGACTGGAAGTCCCAGTAAAATCAAGTGAACCTGATAGCTTCATTGGGACTAACAGTGTTTGGCTTTCTCCATATTGTACCCAGAATATCTTTGCTAACACATGCAAAACAGACACGATACCTCTTCTGGCTTCTCTGCAGGCTCTTTATCCTGTTTTGGAAAAAAATGTAAGCATTAAATATTGCAGGTAAATGGATTAATTCAGTAGATACACAGTTTCAATTAAAACTTATCTACATCAAGTCAACCCTAACACTTTACTAGATAAATATTCAGATTCTCACAGTTTAGTCTATATTTTATATTAAGGATTAGGCTGAGGTAGTATAGACATTGTTGCCCTTATTAGTCAACACAACAAACAAGTTTGAGAAGGCCAATATGTATGACTCGGAGACCAGAAGCTTACTAAGATTCATAGAACATATAGCCAATATATTTGAAGGAACATAAACTGTCCCCCATAACTGTCTCTTAACCATGATTTCAGATCAGGCAATAAGGTCTTCTTTTGTCCTGCTACCATATTATGAGGTAGAATTTATTACCATGAGAAACAGATTTTAGGTGATATCTCTTGTTTAATTCCCTTTCAGTGGAATCACAGTTTATCTGTTCTATTGCCCCCTTTAGGATGTATGTAAAACTGTCCCATCCCAGGCTTTTTAACCAATAAGTTTACTGAGGCTTAAAATGTTTTAGATAATAATGTCTCCCAATTTTATTTAGAAGATTTTAATGTCACATCTCCAGAGTCATAGTTGAGGCAGCTTACAGTTACAAAATTTTATGATTTGGGGTAGTGGTGGTTTTAAACTTTAAATTAACTATTTTATAATGATTAAAGATTTTTTTTGCCAATTTTGGTTATTTCTGTCAGAAAGCAGGATATAAATTTAAAATTAATCAAAATGTAATTCTTCTATCTATATTTGGCTCTGGATTGTATAGAAAATCATTTTTAAAGATCAACTCAATTTCCCCTTTTCCATAATGGCTGTAATTTCCCCAAACATGATCTGAAGAAGCTGCCAAGATATTAAAACCAGAAAATCCTCCACTGCTAATTCATCATTTGGTATCCCATTGCTTGATGTTCAGCTGGGATGTGTGGAGTGCCTCCTTTAAAAAGCATTGTACCTTAAGATATATGCAAGTCCTCTCTGTGGTGTCTGATCCAGTACAGTTGTTTCACACATGCAATTCATCTGTTGATATTTCAACCACCAAGCAATATACGTGTGTGAAAGCCTCAGGAATCAGAACTGAGACCATTAAAAAAAAAAAAGGTAAAAAATTCAAACAGGACTACCCACTTCCGATGGCTCTTTCTTCAAGTTTCCCAGGCTGCTTGATTTTTGCAGAGCTGAAGTTCTAGAGACAATCAAATTAACAAAGAAAAATGAACAACTGAATCCTGCAGAAAGGAAGGGAGTTTCTTGGGAACATCTCTGCCAGCTGCCCAGTATCCTATACACAATTGCAGGTATTTAAGCTACAGTATGGCCAGAAGCACAAGCCAAAGGTCTCGGGGCCTTGGATCTTAACCCATGCCTCCAGCCTGTGGCCTAGAGTCAGCAGGCACAGTGCGTCCAGGATCATCCCAGGTGTCGTTTATTGTAATTTGTTTTTTTTTCCCTTTTATTCATATAAATTCTGTCTTTGTAAGCCACTTTGGGTTCTCAATGAGGAGAAAAGTGAGGTGAAAAATACTTAAACAGGACTTAGCTAGACTTGTATAGATATATTCTTTGAATAGGAATAAATATTAAAACATAAGCTACAAAACCATTTGAATAGATGAAGGGAGGAAATACAGAGTTTTAAATGTTTTTTTTTCTTTTAAATTCCATATTGCAGTGAGGCAATAGGGTCTCCATGGGTTTTACTCCACTGCAAAGGGGGGTTACTGGCTCAGCCAACAGACTGAGCAGCATTCCAAGAAGCCCTGCTTCCAAGTCAAAGAAGCAGCTTCAGCCAAGCTACAATCTCTTACCATCTGCAATATGGGAGAAACAAGGGCAGAAATAACCAGGGCTTGCAATCCAGTGTTTCCCTCATAAGACAAGGCAGAGGTACACTTGAAGGAAACAACTGATTCATTCCTGCCAACTTTTCTCTGCAAATCCTTTTCCCAGATGAATTTTAAAACTGCAAGAATTTGCAGGAAAGAAGTGTTTAAGCACCTGGGGACTCTCCCCTGCAAGTACATTTCTCACAACTCCCACATTATCTCAACGAATATGGTTTTGAGAATATGTGTGCCCACCCTAATCTTATTCCAATTTACAAAAATTATGGAAAACAAAGCACGTTAAACACCCTAGAGAGTCACATAAATATTAAGTCTTATGATGTTCCGGGTTAAAGGTACAGACACTTGGGAAAGTAGCTATGATAGCCCCATCCACTTCCCTCCCTCAGTGGCAAGATTTTCCCTATGTTTTCCTTTCCCTGTTTGACTGAGCTGTCCTAGTAATGTTTTTTTTTTCTTTCCTGAAGAACTCTGTGTCACAGTGTATATTTTGACTGTTTGCTCAGTCCAGAAACCTGAGGGAAGGACTGGGAGCCCCCTTTAACTTAAATGGCACTAGAGACGTTTTTATAAGCCAAATCGACAAAACGTTTTATGTAACATAGAGAAGAAAGGTCAGGTGAAATTGGGGTAAAATTTCTGAGGTAAAATCAGTACATGCACAGACTTTTGTTCTTATGTTTCAGGCTAATGAGTGTTTCGTAAGTTATTCACAGTTACTTAAATCTTTATGTTGAGAAGTATTTGTTCCAGTGTTTTCCTAAACACTCCAATACACTTTCTTTCAGTATTCTCTGACTCTCTTGGTTTCCGGAAGGCTGGTACACTCTCT
>NW_015161951.1:941722-958206 GCF_001447785.1 Gekko japonicus | reverse complement strand
ACTCTTTCCAGTACCCAAACCCCTTCTCTTGAAACACCAGTACTCGTCTTGAGTTTTTAACTGACTCTTAAGGCCTTTAAAGGCTGTTTCTAATCACACTAGACCAGTGATCTCTTCACTCTTCAGAGCTAACTCCCTATTTGACTGGGTAGGGAAATTCTCTTCTCACTAGAAGATCTACCCCCTTTCTTTGGCCCAAATGGGAGTCTCCATCTAACTACCCACTCATCCTTGCCAACTTTCCCCAGTTCTCCTGTCTGTGTTAAACTGTTCTTCATCAGGGTTGAATTCCAAAACTGTCAATACTCAACACTTCTCAGCTAGGGCTGAAATCAGACTGGATTTTCCTCAGCACCCAGTTCAGAAGTCTTTCTCTGCTTGGCTGACGCTAACCAATCAGATCTCTTGGAACAGCCTGTCACTCAAGGCTCTCTGGCTCCATGAAGAATTAACCTTTCACAGTCCTTTACCTGTTTGTACAGCACTTGTAAGCTTTTAATAGTGCAGTCCATCAGACTAGCCAACTCAGAAACTATTCCCTCTTTCAAATGACATGCTTGCTATTGCACGCCCAAGAGACTCAAGAACATGCCATTTCCCAACATTTAAAGGATAGGCACAGAAACAGCATCTCTTCAGTGTTTCAGCCATGCATTCAACAGCCACACTTTAGATTTCTGCATTTACTTTCAAATTTATTTTAAAACCCATAGTTTATAAATTAGTGGCAGACATATAAAAAGCAAACCAAACTGCTTCAGAAATGCAAGTGAAATGTAATGACTATGTGTAGTTAAGAAATGTTTCATTTAGGAAGTTTAGTTTCCTTTCTCCCCAGTGTCATGATATTTATGTCCCTTTTGAGCAACTGAATTACATCTTAGGGACTTTTTCTATATATCAACATCTGCATTAATACTGTTGGGGATATTTTGGAAAGATTGACACCATTTTAGGTATTTGACTTCTCAATGAAGATCTGGAAAATTGATCAGTGAAAACCTGTCAAATAATGCTGAAGTACTTATAAAGTATTAACTGTATCATAAAAAATAGTTTAATCATCAACAGGACCAATCTCTCCTTATATATAATTGAATAGTGGGTGCCAAAGTTCTAATTCTAAAATGCACTCCCTTAGTGTATGGCTGATGGCACTGCTCCTCAGCATATATCGCCACCAATCAGAAGGCAAAGCCCGGGTCCCGCCCACACCACAACTGCTGCGACAACCTGGTCTTTTGCATATGGAAGCTGATTGGACTTCAGTCCATTCCACACCTCAAACTCCCCCCCCCCCGCAAGGCAGTTGGAATTTTCAGTTGCATAACATACCTCATAGGGGAGAGGAGAATGGGTAACAATGGTTACCACTCTCCAGGTGAGGGCTACAGATAACTCAAACATACAAATGCTCTTCAGGTAGCAGAGATCAGTCCCTCTGGAGAAAACAGTGGACTCTGTCATTAAACCCTGCTGAGGTCGCCACAGGAAACTGACACTGTTTGCCCAAAGCCAGAGCACTCTCCCAGAGCCTCTTTCTAGATCCCGTTGTATTTATTTCCGCAACGGGCATTATTTCTAGTACGTATAATACTTTACAAAGCCAAATTCATTAACTGATCCCATGAAACAATCAAACATGTTTTTTAGAGAATTATAATGAAATATTATTACTTTTAAAAATGTTAGATAAGATTTCTATAAATGTGAATGATTCACTGAATTCTTTGGCTTTTACCTCTGGATATCAAGGTCAGCCTACAGCCAAAAGTTATTAAAAAACAGAGAAGTAATAAAATAATAGCACCTGAAGTGATAACTTCAAAAGGCAGCAGGACAGGAGAGACAGGAACCCTATCCCTCACAGGAGCTTCACGTAGTGTCTAGCCAGGTTACCCAAAGGGAGTTTTCTAAAGCCAGCCATTAAAGACACAGGCCATTCCAGGCAGTGATCTTGGTCAAAACAGCTGACTGTGTTCTTGATTAGAGATGCCTTCCATTATAGCAGCTGATCTGCATGACTGCTGCAGCATAGGGACAAGCATCATCCACTTTTGCTCCTGCTAACTAATGAGTAGGGATGACTGAATCCCTAAAGATTCTCATTCTAACAATTCAGTCCCTTTCTACACCAGAGTAGTTGTTTTGAAGGTGCTCCATCAAAATTCTTTACCTTTGAGCAAAACCCTGGAGTACAGAAGGAAAGGAAAGGAGAAGCACATGCTCCTTCTCCTCCTACTCTCAACAGACAACAACTTCCTCTCTTGATTTTTTTGTGGGGGGAATCTTTCCTCCCAAAAGGCTTTGGACTTTTGCATTCCCTTTTGGGGGGGTTCTGGAATTGCCAAACAGCTACAGCTCCTGATTGTCAAGTGTGATCTCAGCAGCGCTCCTGGGCTTCTATGAATAAGCAAGAAGAAGAAGAAGAAGAGATTGGATTTATACCCCGCCCTTCACTACCCAAAGGTGTCTCAGAGCGGCTTACAAACTCCTTTCCCTTCCCCTCCCCACAACAGATACCCTGTGAGGTAGGTGGGGCTGAGAGAGCTCTGACAGAAACTGTTCTTTTTCAAGAACATCTCTTATCAGAGCTATGGCTTGCCCAAGGCCATCCAGCCAGGTGCAAGTGGAGGAGTGGGGAATCAAACCCGGTTCTCCCAGATTAGAGTCCGTGCACTTAACCACTACACCAGACTGGCTTTCTTTCCAGTTCCTCCTCTCAGAGATGCATTCCCATCATTCTCCCTTAAGCATGGCTTGGCAGGAGATCTGAATTATACTCCTGGTAAATGAAGTATATAGCCATCTTTCTTCCACCTTCTCAGTACTCCAGTGCCTCTACTGCAGGCACTAATGAATCCTCAGTAACCCACTCAGAGGTCTTCCAGGATGAGCCACAAAGACGGCAGACTTTGTTGCTTCCTCAAGCAGCCCTACCACTGAAAGGCACTTCAGGATTATTAACAATTGTTTTAATAAACTCTTACTTAGGTGGTGCCACTAAAGCAACCCCGAATCACAAGGAAATTTTTTAATTTTTTTTTAATGTCATAGATATAGGCAGTTCTTGGCTAGGCAATTCTACAGTTAACATGCTAGATTAATAGGAACATAAGTAAATTGTACTCACTGTAGAATAACTATCATATTAGAAGTTGTTATGCACACACCACAAATTCAGCAAAGCACTTAAATTACATCATTTACTTAAGCATGTGAATAATGACCAATGTCATTGTAGTGATTAATATTTTGGGCAGAAATTAGAAATCTGCTAAGCCAGCCAGTACCCCCTTTTGCACAATATTCAGCCACAAATAATTTGGAAATATATTACAAAAATCTGTATATCCCTGGAGCTATATAACTTGATTGAAGATGCTTCATACTGCAATAAAAATGAAAAAGTAGGCTATATCGATACAAAGAGGACTAAAGGGAAGAAAGAAGGTACTGATTTAATGCAACTATGAAACAAAATATTTTAGTAAAATACACAATTGCGTTTTTTTTAAATTGTTCCATTATATGCTACTTACAGTTTTGTGCCACCTAGCTGGAATTTTGTGTCATTTTCAATGGAAGCCAATGGTGTTTTCCTTTCACTATAAAAAGGAGGAGAGGAGACTGGATTTATACTCCGCCCTTCACTTGGAGTCTCAGAACGGCTTACAAACTCGTTTCCCTTCCCCTCCCCACAACAGACACCCTGTGAGGTAGGTGAGGCTGAGAGAGCTCTTTCAAGAACTGCCCTTTCAAGGACAGGTCTTGTCAGAACTATGGCTTGCCCAAGGTCATCCAGCAGCTGCAAGTGGAGGAGTGGGGAATCAAACCCGGTTCTCCCAGATTAGAGTCTGCACACTTAACCAAAAGGAAGAATATACAGTGTATTAAAATGGAAAACATCCAACAAAAATGCCTTGACATAAAATCTGTTTTAGAGAAGGAACTGGCAGCTCTATAAGAACTGCCACCAGATTTTATCTAAAGTAAAATTTGAGAGAAGTTGCAGGGCCCAATTCAGCAAGTGAAGTTTATTGTTATTGTTTTAGCCATAGGCCATAACATCCCAGCATATACACCAACATATAACAGTGAACCCTCCACAACAGAAGGGCTAAGACATTTGTACATAACAGGATAACAGTATCTGAAGAAGGGAGCAGTAAGTCACAAAAACTCATACCCTGCCACATACTTTGCTAGTCTTTAAGGGACTACTGGCCTCTTGCTCTTTTCTAAGGATAAAAGTTCAAAGTTTAAAACTAAGATGGTAAGAAATAAATGCCAAAAAAAATTCCATAAGATAACATGAATTTACAAATTCACTAAAAGTCTTGCAGAATTAAAGGTAAAGGTTCCCTTGCTTGAAAGCCAGTCGAATCCGACTCTAGGGTTGCGGTGCTCATCTCCGTTTCAAAGCCGAAGAGCCAGCACTGTCCGAAGACATTTCCGTGGTCATGTGGCCGGCATGACTAAACACCAAGGCGCACGGAACACTGTTACCTTCCCACCGAAGTGGTACCTATTTATCTACTTGCAATTTCTTGCTTTCGAACTGCTAGGTTGGCAGGACTTGCAGAATTAGCAGATACCAATTTCTTCCTTATATTTATTATTATTATAACAAGATAAAAGTAGCCACTTTGAGGGTAACAAAAGGGATAGCATCAGTCAATATAAAATTAATACATGCCTCATCTGAGCTGGAAAAATTTACAAGAAATTGATTCAGCAGTTTGTTTGGACGGATCCACAGAATGACCAATGTAGAACATACTGTGCAATATCTTCCAACTGATTAAAACCACATTCCACACATTTTTTTTAATCTGCCCTGTAAATACTCAGAAGGCATCGTTTGAAAACATGCACTAGTAACCCTTTCTTAATGTAACATAAGAAAGTTCAGATAAGTAACAAGAGAAGAATTTGATTTTCTCAATCCAAGGATACCACAGAGAAAATTTGGATTCTTAGGCCAAACCAGTATCATGAACGGCATCTTTTTCAAAAAAAACCAATTACGAATTTTGATTGCGTCCTAAAGCTTTACAGCCTCTAAAGAGGGCAAAGCATATTAAAAAAAAAAGGTTGCTTACCAGTAATTGATGATCTTGTCATCAGTGGATTCATACCTGTGAGATTAAGGCACCTGTGGTGGCTCCAACCAGTAAATTTACAAGCTCAGCAGAAGGATTTTCACGTCCTTCCCCTGTGTCATGTACGGGAACTCCCACTGCACATACCCACAGGGGCGGGGAGCAGACATCCCACACTGAGTGCACCTCTTGAAAAAACCCCACAGCTTTTCTATAGACCAAGTTGAGGGAGGGGAGAGGAGGGGGGGGCGAAATAAAGTCCAGAATTAAAGTCTTTTTTTTTTTTTTTAGAAGATGAAGACGAAGAACAATAAAGAGGCTGAGTAAAACCTGAGATCCAGAAGAGGAGTTTTGTAAGGAGGTTTGAGGTAAGTTCACCAACCGAACCGTGAAGATCATCCGATCAGCACAACAGTCAGAAGAGAACTGGCAGGATGTCTGGTCCCTGCCCCTGTGGGCATGCACAGTGGGAGTTCTCACTCATGACACAGGGGAAGGGCATGAAAATCCTTTTGCTGAGCTTGTACGTTTACTGGTTGGAGCTGGTGCAGGCACCTTGATCCCACAGGTGTGATGCACAGACACAACAACAAAGATCTGCAGAACAGGGGACAGCAAATTAGAATCATAGAATAGAATAACAGAATCACAGAGTTGGAAGGGGCCATATAAGCCATCTCGTCCAACCCCCTGCTCAATGCAGGATTAGCCTACAGCATCCCTAACAAGTGTTTATCCAGCCGCTGCTTAAAGACTGCCAGTGAGGAGGAGCTCACCACCTTCCTAGGCAGCTGATTCCACTGGTGCACTGTTCCACTGTTGTAAAAAAATTGTACCTAATATTCAGCCAGTACCCTCCCGCCCTTAATTTAAACCCATTATTGTGAGACATAAGAACATAAGAGACACCAATGTTGGATCAGGCCAAAGGCCCATTCAGTCCAACACTCTGTATCACACAGTGGCCAGAAATACCAGTGCCATCAGGAGGTCCACCAGTGGAGCCAGGACATTAGAAGCCCTCCCACTGTTGACCCCCCCAAGCACCAAGAAGACAGAGCATCACTTGCCCCAGAGTCCCTATCTATACCTTGTGGCTAATAGCCACTGATGGACAGAGTCCTATCCTCTGCTGCCTACAGGAATAGCTCCCTGCCCTCCTTTAAGTGACAGCCCTTCAAATACTTCAAGAGAGCAATCATGTCCCCCGTCAACCTCCTCTTCTACAGATGGAACATTCCCAAGTCCATCAGCCTTTCCTCGTACGGCTTGGTCTCCAGGCCCCTGATCATTTTCATCACTCTCCTCTGCACCCACTCCATTCTGTCCACATCCTTTTTGAAATGAGGCCTTCAGAACTGCACACAATACTCCAGGTGAGGCCTGACCAATGCATTGTACAGCGGGACTATGACTATGACATCTGATTCCCTTCCTTGTTGTACCAAAAACAATATTTTGCCAAATGGTCTTCAGAAATACTGTCAAGTTTCTTATAATATTTTAATAGTTCCAAGTGGACTCTTATTGTAATAGAGGGTAGTCCAACTTCTAACCTTAAGTGTGTAGCAGGAGTCCCCTGAGGGAGACCCAAGATTTTTCTTAAGAAGTTGTTCCGAATGATTTCAAGCTGGTCAAGTATTTTCTCGTTCCACCCACATATTTCAGCCCCATACAGAAGCTGCATGATAGCTTTGCCCTGGAGCTCTAAGGGCTGGGGCTATTAGCTGGCCACTCTTTGAAAAGAAAAAATTTAAAATAGCACCTAATGTACAGCAGACAGTTGATAAAATAGCATTAAGATGTCCCTGCCAAGACAGAGACCTATGAATTACTATGCCTAGACATTTAAAGAAGGGGCGCTGTTCTATTTCATGAGCATTAATAGTCCATCTGTGCTGTACTATGACCCTTATGGAAACCGACTTGATTCAGGATTGAAAAGTTTGATGATTCTGCCCAATGTTCCAATTTGACTAAAAAATGGCATGTATATAATTTAGAGGAAATATCCAAAAGTATTTGATAAAGTGTGCGTGCACTCAAAAGCTCATACCTTGAATAAACCTCTGTTGGTCTTAAAGGTGTCATTGGACTCTAAATTTGTTCTGCCGCTTCAGACCAACACAGCTGACCAACTGGATCTATCCAAAAGACTGACAGGGCAATAATTAGCAGGGTCTTGCCTGCTGCCTTTTTATAAATAGGAATTATAATATTTTGTTTTCAATTGGAGGTCAACTCAGGCAAAACCTCTCTAGGGATTTTGAGGAAGGTAAAAAAGAATTTTAACAAGATTAAACAATTTGTTGTAGACTGGTTTGCATGAAGTACCATATGACACCACATTTTGTCTACAGCAAAATCTGAAGGGAATTTATGGGAATCCTGCTTATACGCAACATATTTGGGAACTTTTAAACACTAATAATAACAGGCACAGGGAAGCACCTCATTGTTTTATTCCTACAAGGGATTCCGAGCAGAGTTCAGATAATTCCTTTCCTTTTTTTTAAAGGCAGCCATAAAATGAAAGGGCCATGAGTAGCAAGGGAGAAGGCAGAAACAGAAGAAAAGAGGATGAGGGCCCTTCCAGGGAAAGATCTACACTGACTACAGCGGAGCAAGGATTCACTACCTTGACAGGGATAGAGGCAGACCTGGGACAACAAGATCCAGCCAATCTCCACATCAGCATCCTAACTGAAGTTCCAAGAGAAAAGGAGTCACAGAACTGCACCCATCAGGGGCAACAGGAATTCTACACAGTATTCAAAATACTGCAACAATGATGAACATTAAAGCATTGTGATATTGGAAGTTTTTTTGTCTCTCTCTCCTTCTTAAAAACCCTTCTTAATACAACAGCTCCATACTGAGTTTTTGTTGTACATCGCAGAATGTTTAACAGCATCCGTTCTCCAATCTTGCAAAGCTGCCTTCTTGCCTGTATTATTATTTTATTCATTTATATATTAGATTTACAACCCGCCCACCCCAGTACAACAGGGCTCAGAGTGGATAACAGTACTATTATTTTGTTGGATCTATGCATTGTACTGTTTCTTACCTCATTATTTTAACTGTAACCCACCTTGAGTCTCAGCAAGAAAGGTGAACTATAAAAGTAAAACCCATCAATCAAGACATTTTTACTATCTAATAAAAGCCATTCAAAGTATTCATACCTGATTTCATTTGCAACTGCCATCCTAGATTGGGCTTTCACGTTTTCAGTTGATGCTTCTGAGCATCTGGAGGTTGGTGAGAAAGAAGGGATGGAAACTTGCAAGACACTGGTGTGGACCTGAAACGAATTCTACAGGAAACAGACATATCATTCCCACTTGAAGGTAGCAAATTGTACATTAATTGGCTAAATGCAAGAGCACGGTATAGTAAAGTTCAACAGTTTTAAGTCTGAAGCGTAGTGCCTTCAGGTAACATCATCTAGTATGCTCATGTAACTTACACTTAATACTCATGGGAAGAATTTAGGCTGTCAACATCTACAAGTTGGGACCTGCAAGAAACTTGCAGAGAGCATGTAACCCTCTTCCCTTTGCTTCCTTCCCTTTTCACTCTTCTCTAACAATCTTCCCCCTTTCTCTCCCTTTAAAGAAGATAAACTGTAAAATTTTGAAGAAAGTAAAAAAGAAGCTAAGCTGTATCAAGAGGCTGACACCTTTCTATATAATATACCACACAGGCTTTCATAGGGTGACTGTTGTTGGTCAATAGCAAGCAGCCAGTCCTACTTGAGTCATGCAAGTCAGGTGGCATCAAGTCACCCAGAGGTTATGGCCATGCCTAGAGTTGCCAACGTTCAGGTGGGACCTGGAGATCCCCTACAATTACAACTGAACTCCAGACATTTGTCCCCTTGGAGAAAATGGCTGCTATGGAGAGTGAACTCTGTGGCATTACACCAGGCTGAAGCCTCTCCCTTCCCCAAACCCTAAACTTCTCAGACTTCCTAACAAAATCTCCAAGAATTTCCCAACCTGGAGCTGGCAACCCTAGGCAGGCCTGGCCCCAATGAATCATAGAGTTGGAATGGACATCCAAGGTCATCTAGTCCAACTCCCTGCACAAATACCTCCCCCCCACACCCTCAGTGACCGCTGTTCCACACCGAGAAGATGACAAAAAACCTCCAGGAGATATCAGCATTTCCCTGGGCATGTAAGAAAGGGCCACAACAACTAAGCACTGAGGCAACCCTTCATGTCCTCCCTCACATGATCTGCCTAAGTTCACAGAATCAGCATTGCTGTCAGATGGCCATCTAGCCTCTGTCTGAAAACCTCCAAAGAAGGAGAGCCCACCACCTCTTGAGGAAGCCTGTTCCACTAAGGAACCACTCTTACTGTCAGCAAGTTCTTCCTAATGAGTTCTCCCCTCCCTTGCCTTTTACTGATAGAGCCAAGCTTGGAATGCTATGGTTGCCTAGCAACAGTCACTGAGGGAATTTGTTGCTTAAAGCTACAGGCAATCCTTTTATCATTTTTGGATTTTTTAAGTTGTCCAGTGTATTTTATTTTATTTTTTTCCGATTTCACATTTTTCTACAAACCTGGGCCCCTTTTCAGGTTTGTAGAAAGATCTGTCTTGCCCATTCACAGCTGCAGTCACTGGATTTAAGTATCCAAAGTTATCCTAACTTCACTATCTCTCCTTATATATAATTGAATAGTGGGTGCCAAAGTTCTAATTCTAAAATGCACTCCCTTAGTGTATGGCTGATGGCACTGCTCCTCAGCATATATCGCCACCAATCAGAAGGCAAAGCCCGTTAAAAGCAGACTGACACTGTTTGCCCAAAGCCAGAGCACTCTCCCAGAGCCTCTTTCTAGATCCTGTTGTATTTATTTCCACAACGGGCCTTATTTCTAGTTAGAATATAACACAAGTGGGGACCTGCAAGAAACTTGCGGGAGTGGCTAACCCATTCCCCCACCTCTGTTTCTCCCCCTCTTTCTCTACTTCTCTCACACCCTTTCTCCTTCCTGCCACCCCTTTTCTTACTCTCTCCCCCCTTAAAGCCTATAACTTCATTTCTGCCCCCACCCCATCACTCTTTCTGCCCCTGTCACTCTCCCAGCCTCCCACCTACTTCCTCCCCCGTCCCACAGCAGCAGTGGCAGCAGCCGCTCTCCAGGAAACACAATGGATTGCCCACATACAGAGATCAGTTCCTCTGAGGGTTGCCAGCTCCATGTTGGGAAATTCCTGGAGATTTGGTGGTAGAGCCTTGGAAGATGAGGTTTGAGCTTGGAAGTGATCTCAGCAGGGTATAATACTATAAACTCCACCCTTAAAAGCAGCCATTTTCTCTAGGGGAGCTGATCTCTGTCATCTGGAGATCAGTTGCAATTCCAAGAGATCTTCAGCCTTCACCTGGAGACTTTATGTATTTATTTATTTTATTGGACTTTTATCCCACCCTCCCCATATAGCAGGCTCAGGGGCGAGTTCCATCAGACACAATAACCAATATACAAAGAATTAAAAACAATTTAAAAACCGCAGTAAAATGCAACAACATTCCTGTGGTACAAATCATGGTAAAAGCCTCACAGATGCAGTCTATTTCGAGTTTGGGTCCTTAGATAATACAGATCTGATCCGCTGAGGGGAGGCCCTATAGAGAGGGGGAGACGCCTGCCACCCTAACTAAAAGCCTGCTGGAAAAGCTCTGTCTTGCAGGCCCTGCAGATCTGTAAAAGGTCCCACAGGGCCCTGATCTCATATGGGAGCTCATTCCACCAGGTAGGAGCCAGGGCTGAAAAGGCAGGATGGACATCCCTGGGGCTGGGGACCACTATAAGATGTTGGTTGGCAGATTGTAAAGCCCTTCGGGGCTCATATAGATAAAGGCAGTCTCACAGATATGCAGGCCCTGGCCATATAGGGTTTTAAAGGTGAGCCCCAACATCTTGAAACAGATCCAGTACTCAATAGGCAGCCAGTGCAGTTCGCACAGCACTGGGTGGATCCGCATCCGCACAAACAACAAAGTCAACACCCATACAGCTGTGTTCTGTACCAGCTGCAGCTTCCAGAGCAGAAACAAGAGTAGCCCCAAGTAGAGAGAATTACAATAGTCCGATCTGGAAGTGACCATTGCATGGGTCTCTGTAGCCAGGTCCCAAGGGTTGAGATATGGGGCCAACTGCCTTATCTGTCTCAGATGGAAAGAGGCAGACCTGGCAGTGGTGGTTACCTGGGCCTCCATAGTTAGCGAGGCACCCAGGGACACCCCCAGGCTCTTCACCTTTGACATCAGCACCAGTAGGGCCCCATCAAAGGTTGGGAGCCCAATCCCCCGCGACCCAGGTACAGGACCTCCATCTTCAATGGATTCAATTTCAGCCTGCTTTGTTGTAACCATCCAGCTGTGGGCAGAGTCCAGATGGCCATCCATCAGTAAACAGAACTGGGTATCATCAGCATATTGGATAATCTGGGCAAGGGGGTGCATGTAGATATTAACCAGCACCGGGGAGAGAACTGACCCCTGCAGCATGCCACATTCCAGCAGATGTTGCTGAGATAACTCTCCCCCCCCCTACCACCACCCTCTGTCCCCGACCTTGGAGAAATGAGGTCAGCCACTGCAAGGCAGGCCGCCTTATCCCCACATCAGCGAGGCAGTGGGTCAACAGATCATAGTCAACCTTATCAAACACTGCCGACAAATCAAGAAGTATCAGCAGTGCCGATCCGCCTCAATTCAGGTGTCTCCGGAGGTCATCCACCAAGGTGACCAAAACCGTCTCCATCCCATGGGCAGGGCGAAAACCAGATTGGAAGGGATACAGTATATTAGCATCCTCCAGGAAAGCCTGGAGCTGTGTTGCCACTGCCTTCTCCACTACCTTACCCAGAAATGGTAGATTAGACACTGGGCAGTTTGTCAGGACCTTTTTTTTAGGAGAGGACAGACCGCAGCCTCCTTCAATCCCTCCGGGAAGATTCCCATTCATAGGGACACACTGATCATCTCCCTCAGAGGGGTCCGCACCTCATCACCAGAGATTTCACCAGCCACAAAGGGCAAGGTTGCCAACATTAGTTCCCCTGGAGGAAATGACTGCTTTGGAGGGTGGAGTCTATGGCATTATATCTGTCTGAAGTCCCTCCCCGCCTCAATCCTCACCATCCCCAGGCTCCTCCCCTCAAATATCCAGGAATTTCCCAACCTGGAGTTGACATTCCTATCTCCTTCCCACCCGACAACCTACCTTTACCCACCCCTGTCTTCAGCTTTTCATCTCCTTTCCCCCTGCAGCTTCTACTGAGGAAAACTGTCTTTCTCTACACTGGGGACTAAAGCAGTTTACATGATTATCTCCTTTTTATCCACACAACAGCCCTATCAGGTAGGTTAGGCTAGAAGTATGTGACTGGTCCAAAATCACCCAGTGGGCTTCCACAGCAAGATGGAAATCTAAACCTGGGTCTCACAAACTCTACTCTAAAGCTCTGACCATTATACTACACTGGCTTTCATAGCGTGGCTGTTGTTGAACAGTAGCAAGCAGCCAGGCCTAACAGAATTGTGCAAGTCAGGTGGTCTCAAGTCACCCAGATGGTGCTGCTAGGCCTGGGTTTGCCAACCTCCAGGTGGGACCTGGAGATCCCCCAGAATTACAACTGAACTCCAGACAACAGAGATCTGTCCTCCTGGAGAAAATGGGTGGACTCTGTGGCATTATATCCAACTGAGGCCTCTCTTCTCCCCAAACTCTGTACTCCTCAGACTTGACCACAGAATCCCCAGGAATTTCCCAACCAGGAGTGGGCAATCCCAGTCCCAGGCCTGGCTCCAACCCCCCTGCTATTTAGGCATTAATTCTGTAGGAGGAATCCTCCCCAATCCCAGATCCAGTTCTGCTTTTTGATCCCCCCCGTGCTATCAGCCTCTTACTGTCGATGCAGCAAGGCCTGGAGTAGATCCCTGTGGTGGCCATTTCAAAAGGTATTGGGGGAAACACAACCCTCCCTAGTTGTCTTTTTAAAACTTTTTGGATTTTCTGCAGAGACTCACAGTGTCTCTTGAGTCTGTAGAAAAACCTGTTAGGGGACAGTGTGCCCCCATCAGTGGAAATAAGTATCTGCACAGAGGGGACTGTTGAGAATTAGATATATAGATATGAAGCCACTGGGAAATGGAATCTAAAGAGTTATGTCATCACTATGCTGATAATACACAGTTGTTATATACCACTTTTTCAGCAGCATCAGGTGATACAGTGGGTGGCCTAAACAGCTGCTTGGCAGTGGTACTGGGCTGGATGAGGGCCAAATAAACTGAAGCACAGTCCAAACAAGATGGGGATGCTGTTGGGTGGTTCTATACAGAGTCAGGAACAGAAAGGCTTTGCTCCCTTTGGAAGGACAGGTTCACAAGTTGGGAGTGTTACTGGACCTGTGTTTACACTGAAGGCTCAGATCCACTCCATGGCACATTGGAACTTTTGGCCAGTTTCAGTTGGTCAGCCAGCTACCACTCTTCTGTTTCTTGACAAGGGTGATTTGGCAATAGCTATCAAGGTAGACTACTTCAATATATGGGGCAGGCTTTGACAAGGGTACTTAAAAGAATGTCTGCTCCTGTATGCACCTACCTAATTACTGTAGTCATCTCCTGAAGTCCTATGCTGTACACCGCCAGAAATAAGGTGGGTGACCATGTGAGGCAGGGTGTTTCCTGCAGTGGCACCCTTACTCTGGAACATCCTCCCCACATGTATTCTGTGCTAGGTTTCTGGAGCCAGCTAACAACATATTTCTTTATCCAGCCATTGCTTATTTTTCTACTGTTAGTTTTAAAGTAATTATTTAAAAAATAACTTCGAACTGGCTTTCTGCACCAAAGGTAGTGGAGGGGGCTTACAGACAGTTAAAAATATAAACAAAGATCAGGCACCATCTTTGGACAGGCATTCCCCTTTATGCATGAGAGGAAGGAAGGAACATTTCCATGATGCCACCAGCTGCCAGTTCTGGCTGCTCCGTCACACCCTCCCATGATTTCTTGGACTTGGGGAAGGTGCTATGCTTCCAATGACCTTAAATCTGACAATACAAATAATCCAGTCCAAATTATTTTTATCTCAAACCATAAAATACAGCAAAAAGACCCAAGGGGATCGATATTCATGAAAGCAAAATTAAGCTTCACACTGGCCTGCTTCCCCCACAGACCAAGTTAATCTCCACAAATATAGCTATGGCACAAATTAAACGGCAAAGAAATACCTGTTCAGGAGACATTGTTCTAAAGTCTTCGTGGTTTGGAGAGCCTGATACTGGCGTAGAGGACAGACACGTCTCAGATTTTGTTAGATGTTGTGAATCTGACAAAGTTTCTGGAACAGATCCCAAGTTAGCAGACTCCTCACATTCATCATCCTTGCCTACCAACACAGAAAGGTAAAAGTTGTTCACTGCTTCTTCTCATTATGAATATTCTCACGCTAAACAAATGCTAGTTCAGGGATGACAATTTTGCTGAGAGTTAATAAAACAGCTTCACAACTGCATGTGCCTCACTGAGTGAGAGCAGAGTTTAGATCCAAAAGATGCACCTAAAGTATTGATTGCTCCCTTTGGGCATACTCTTGCCCTATTAATACACAACGGATGTTTTCTTAATTGCCCATCCTGACTTGCAAGTAGAACCTATGAAAACCCATGGAACTTGACTGCAAGCCTATGTAGCATCACGGTATAAAAGTCTGAAACATTCTAGACCAGATACGACATAAAGTTGGCAGCTTGATCTCTTACTAAAGATCTCAAATGTTAAGGTCAGGTATCTGGGGAGTTGTGCTCAGGGAGACTAGCTGTGGCTTTTCAATGGAAATTTTACATTAAACGTTATCAATGAATAGTTTTGCATTTCATATGTGTTGGGTTCTGGTGACTCCATGTGTCCTGTACTCTCTGAAAAACGGCAGGTCTACTGCTCAAGCCCCACCTCGACCAGGAAGGGAAAAAGGTGGTACTTCTGAAAATATGGGGTATAGTGGCTGAGCACAGGTTGGATCCCCATCTTCTCCAGATAAAGGATCTCAAATATCAGGGCTGGGTGAGACATGTCTCTGCCTGAATTCTTGCAAGGGCTTTGCCAGTCAGAGAAGACAATACCTTGCTGAATGGATCAGAAGTCTGACTCTGTATGTTTCATAGGTTTATATATCATCAGTTGCTTTAGAATGTTATCCAGTTGATTAGTTTAAGATTTCAGAGTAGAGGGATGGTATTTCTCTTTGCAGGAGGGATTTGAGAGCCAATTTTTGTCCTAAAGCTCTACAATTGTTCAAAGTTGTTCCAGCACACAATCCATAAGTGGGGCTGCACAGACACCACAAAGAAGAATGAAATAATTCCTGATTATACAGGCCCACTGTTACTAACTTCTTCTCTATCTCTTATGCATGTAAACAAATCTACGGGGGATATTATACAGGCTTACTCAACCATACAAACATGCTGCACTGTGGGCACACACAAAATGCCATTATTCTGTCAAGGTCAATGAACTTACAGTGTATTGTGTCAGCCACTAAGTGGCTGGGTAAGTTAGTGTAACAAGAAGTTCCGCTCCCACATCCAATTAGAGAATCTGGACTAAACAATTTCAAAAATCTTTGCCTATGCAAACTGTTTAGTGCCTGAGTTCTCCAGGATTTATCTGTTAAAGGATGATTACCAACCTTTAAATCTGTTAAGTAAGGAATGAGCAAGCCAGACCGAAAACCTATAGAGACATTTTATCTCTTCATTATGCAAGACAGCAGGAAACACAAGCATGTAAAAATTAACCCTACAATTACGGTAAAAATAAATACTAAAATCATCAGAGTTCCAAGCATTGCTTAATCATATTATAGCAAGTAATAATATAAAAAGCAAACCCGGTTTCAGTTTTTTTGTCTCACAGTTTTTAGGGGTTATCATAAGCCCAAGTTACACACCCAGAAATCTAACTTACTCTTCTTCCATTCAGAGAAATCTGATTTCCTTATTGCAATGGTGCATGTTTATAGAAAAATATCAATCTTATCTTTTTCTAAATCTGTTGTATCACAATCCATGTGATTATAATCTAGATAAGTAGTTCGTTCTTAACTAAACATGAGATAATTAATACAAGTGTTAAATTATCCAGTCAACACAAGTGCAAATGATCCAGTTACATCTCATAGAGCAAGATAAGAAGGCCAGTATCAACTATTAACCTCTATTAAAAAGTAAACTTTTCTGTGATTGTTCAATTAACTGTCCAAGATTCAAGTAATTTTGAACAGAGTTCACTGACAGTTGTAGAGTGCTTGAACACTCGGTTAGTTTGCAAAATCAGCAGGA
>NW_015161951.1:933965-941592 GCF_001447785.1 Gekko japonicus | reverse complement strand
CGATCCTGTAAAAACAAAAGGAAATAGGAAAGGAAGGCATGTTTACATTTATTATTTAAGCTTGCCTGCAGCTTTCCCTTCCCTGGGATATGGGATAACAGGAAAGTTATTAGTAATAGTAGTAAAAAATTAAAGAACCAAAGAAATGAGGCTTTTGGTTTTAAATTGTGACAGAACTTGTGACATCCAGGATGTATAAAAGTTGAGCACTTCCAAAGGGTGCTTCACAGACATTGGAATTAAGTAAATCAGGTTCCATTTTTTCTTCTATTATATCAGATTCTCCCCACCTCCAATTTTCATTTGTGTGAACCAGTATTGGGTTCCTTCCAATCAATTTTGATAATGAAAGCAACTGTTTGTGTCCTTCTCAGATTAACTTGTTCAGCTTCAAAAAGTTGCAGCTTCACAGAATCAGTGCCTCTCTAACAAACATTCCCAGTACCTTCTCTTCATTTGCTGCCATTAGAGATTCCACAGCCTTCTTCATTTTCTGGACCTCAATATCTAAAAAAGATAAATTAAGTGATAAAGCAGAAAGCCAAAAAGAAAACCACTTTGTGCGAATGCTAATGTTTACGATGTAACAGGAGACAAAATGTAAACCACTTGCTTGCATTTTCATATGACCTAAATATTCAGGGAAGGAACAGAAGGGCATACTTCCTCAGGAATCAGTCAAAGAATCTGAAATTGGCAGAGCCTTACAAGACAAAGATTAATTATACCAGCATTATATTTAGCATACTTATAGTGCTTCTGAGTGTTTAAAGCACATCACAAACATTATTCTCAGCAATACTTGCAACATCATAATAAAGTAGTAGGTCAGTATTGTTATTTTTAACTTTATAATGAAGTGTGGGGGGGGGGTAGAGATGTAAAATTTCCAGAAATTTTGAAGCTCGGAAAACCCCACGGGTTTTTTCCGTTCCCCCCTCCCCCCCCCGGGAAAAAACGGATATTTGGGGGGAAATTGAAAAAAAATGCTACATTAGCACTTCTTTTTCCTTTTCCAGATTGAAAGTCATTCTGTTACTTTAGGAACATAAAATATGACTATGGACATTTTTACTTGGTATGAAATGATCACAACTAGCGTATTAAAAATATAGTGTGTATCCAAACAATTATTACAAACAGAATACCCACACACATGCAAAAACAAAACTGAAACCTTTTTCTTTTCTTGTGACAATAGCACCTCCTAAAGGAAGAAATGAATCTTGTTCTTTCATTGCAGAATTCAGTTTGTAACCTAGGACTTGCTTGACTTGCTTCAGTGCACAGAAATTAGATCAATCTGATACCATACATATTTTTTAGAAATGATTTGGAAAATATTTTAACACCTTGTCTTAAAATATTTTATCCATCATGTTAAAATAAAATGTTCCATAATCATTTTTTTCTTTTCTTTTTTCAATTTTTCGGGGAAAAACAAAAAAGGCTTCAGGGAAAAAACGGGAAAAAACCCTGGGTTTTTTTTCAAATTTTCCCATCCCCCCCCAGGCCTTCACATCTCTAGTGGGGGGGGGGTTGCTAAGGCTGGACACAGTTGTTTATAGAAAGCTACCTAATAAGTTCCTGAGCAAGAAGAAATTTGAACCAGGAACTCTGAATTGCAGCCAAGTCTACCCTACTCCTGCACTCCAGAAATCCTGAGCAATATTTGACCTATATCTCTCCATTAAACTCCATTAAGCAAGTCTTCCTAATTAAAAACAATGGCAACACTATGCAGCAAAATAATCCCTCATTAGGTCAACAGCAAAACATTCCTTGGAATACCTCAGATTCAGCTACAAAGAACAATGGCATCAGGCAACTAATGGCAGGAATGGTAAATGACAAGGATAGCAGAAGTGATGCTTAGCCATAAGCAAGAATGAATGTAGCCATGTTGAGAAGGTACCTCTCTCTGTGGTGATTAGTTCATGATAATGAAGAGAACTTGTAGTATGATTATCAAAAAAGGTGTTTAGGCCAGAGATAGATCATAAGCAAATGGGCCCAGGATGAAATGGCTGGTTTGGAGGGTGTAGTCTATGACATTCTACCTGTCTGAGGTCCCAGCCTTCCGCAAACCCCACCCTCTCCAGGCTCCACCCCTCAAATCCCCAAGAATTTGCCAGCCTGGAGTTGGCAACCCCATCTCGTTCCCAGCTAACCATCAACCTACCATTATCTGCCCCTTTGACTTCAGCTGACTTCCGCCCTCCCTTCTGCAGAGCAGTTGTAATTCTGAGTGCTCTCCAGCCCTCACCTGGAGACTGGCAACAATGGTTCCCCATGAGGGACTGACTGGTTTGGAGGGTGGAGTCTATGGCATTGTACCTGTCTGAGGTACCACCCCTCCTCAAACCTCAACCTCTTCAGGCTCCATCCCTCAAATCTCCAGGAATTTCCCATCTGGAGTTGGCAACCCTATCAGGACTCTGTCAGTATTCTATGTATAGTGTTAAGTCATGCTGTAGATCTGAGGCATCTAACTGACAGGAGCTGACAGCTCTAAGTGTCATGTGAGCTGGCTCTGACCGGTTCTAGCTGGCTACTGCTAGAGCTAATTAGCACTGAGTCACAGTGACTCAGCATTGGCTGTGATTGGCCAGTGGTTGTATATATTCAGTGCTGTACAGAACTGTTCATTCCTTCTTGGAATGCGAGCGCAGCGGAGCATTACGTCACTCTGTGTAAAGATTTGGTGAGAGGCTTGTATAATAAACTGTATATTATTTGTACATAAGCCTGAGAGACTCCAGTCTTTATTGGATACCATTGCACCCATGTTTGGTCTGCTGTGGGCCGACACCGCGTAATATCGACCAATAAACCTGAGGAGGTGATGAGCAAATGTGTCTTTCTCAGTGTAAGAAAAAAATCTTCCAGCTTTTCTAGCACATGCATCTTAACTGTCGGCCTGCTCACTTTGTTGTGCTTGCAAGGTGATTTCAAAGTAAGAGGCAAGTTTGTAAGCCAAAGAAACATCTGTCCCGTCCTCCCCCCGCCCCCGTGCTGGCTGTGCCATATATTTCCAGTCCTCCATTCTACATTGATTCACATTTATACAGAATCAGAAAATCATTCTACTTATAGTGTGTCTTGTGTGTTCAGTAAAACAAGAGATCCCTTGGTTTTACTGTGGTGCTGAAAGACTATTGCTGTTCTGAATCCCTGTCCAGTAACTGTACAGAAATATTCAGCGAACTGAGAAGGGGGAAATAGCAGTTGGTGTATCTATACTTACTCTTAAGCATTTTTCAATCCTGACTTAACTCATGTAAAATTAGAACAGAATAGGCGATGTCCAGATATTTTTGTTTTTTTAATCTTATTATCTGTTGCTATTGTCTGTTTGTGCAAAACCCAATATGTTACGGGGCAGTGCTGCATTTTGCATAGTAAACATGCTCTGGATTGACTATTACAGGGCAGGCTGTGTGGACATGGCCGGTTGAGACAGCAGCTGGGAGCAAAGACACTCAGCTCATGGAGTTTGACAGCGCCCTAGGCAATGGTGACGTGCTGGCTGAGCCCACAGAGGATCCTTCTCATTGACACAGTTAGGTCCTCTCATGCAAATTTGCATACACTCTTCCCCTTAACAAAGTTTGAATCCAGCGGCACCTTTAAGACCAACAAAGTTTTATTCTGGGTATTAGCTTTCATGTGCATGCACACGAAAACTTATACCTTGAATAAAACATTGTTAGTCTTAAAGGTGCTACTGGACAAACTTTATTCTGCGACTTCAGACCAACACGACTACCCACCTGACTGCCCCTTAGTTCACCGAGAAGCTGGAGGCAATGAAATGCTTGGGATGTCAACTGAAGTGTCACTGGTGAAAGACTTTTTCAGAGGGTAGCCATGTTGGTCTGCAATAGAACAGTTAAATTTGAGTCCAGTAGGACTTTAGAGACCACCAAGGTTTTGGTGGTATAAGTTTTCAAGAGTCAAAGATGAAAGACTTGTATTTAATTTGACCGCCAGCTAGAACCCATGTTAAAACATGGATGACAGCAGGAAAACAAGGTTATTTCTGTGCTACCATTGTGTCTACTCAGTGTTGTACTGTGGGATAGTTAAAGGTTTAGAGGTCCAGATTGGCTCGGAAGAGGAGTTTACTTGATGGCCCACTGTGAGCTTTTTGCAAAACATTTCCTAATGAGATTGCTCACATCTGGTCCACCTAGGATGCCATATTAGATTAAGAGGTTTTACCGGTTTTCCCCAGACTAACTTTTTCTCAGATTTTGTTATATACTTTTCAGTTTACGTAAACTGAGAATGTAGGCAAGAATCTCAGTGGTGTTGGACAGTCCACTATTAGTGTCCACTCTTGCCCTTTTGGCCTGGTGAACGTTGCCAGAAGGGATATGATTACTTGGATAGCAGTGGTTGTGAATGCCTCATTGAGAGATAGTTAATCTCACCAAAAGATTGTGGTAAATTCAGTTTTGAAGAGTCCCTCCCTTGACCTCATTTAATTGTAACGATTAGAACTGTATCCAGTGTTACATTCTTGGGCAAGCTAATCAAGTGTGTGGTAGTCTTTCAACTCTGTTTTATTGGATGAAGCTGATTTTCTGGATTCTTATCTGTCTCACTTCTGACATTAGCTATTCTGTGAGATAGCCACAGCGAATGGATCCTTGTCGATTCTTCTGGATTTTTTCAGCAGTTTTTGTTACCATGAGTCATGGTAGCTTTCTGAATTGGGAAAGGACTGCAGGGAGGAACCGTATTATGGTGGCTCCGATGATTCTGTGAGGACCGAGAAGATTATTTTGGGGACTGCTTCTTTGCTTTTAGCCTGTGATGTTCTACAAGATTCTTGTCAGGAGAAGTTCTATACTTTAATGGATCTGGAAAAAAATGAAAGGGAGACAGGTGGTTTTTAGGTTCTTATATTTTTTACAGGATTGATGTTAAATATGAGCATTTTTAGTTAAGTATTAGGGTGTTTACTGCAAACTGCAGATACTTGATATCAAAAGCTGGTGTACTGATTTTAGCATAAAAAAGTGGAAAGTGGTCATTTGATACAATCTTTGTTATGTTATTCTATATTTACATATTTCCCCTTAGCAAAGGGTCCATTAGCCCACAAAACAGCAAATGTCTTTCAACCGTTTTGCTCATCTCTCCATTTAACCTGTTTCTGTCATCTCTGTGCTCTGTGATGCCTGCATTCCTTTCCTCTCAGTAGTACTTGGACGTTAAAATTTTGACTTCTAAAGGATTTTGGGGTGAAAAGTTTGTTGGTATGTCTGGGCTATTGTTCATGTGTATTATGATGTAACAAGATTTTTTATAAGCTATGTTGGGCTTCCCTTAGGAAAGGTAGAATGTAAAAGTTTTCTTTTAGAAAACTACACCTTCATCCATGCCAATATACTATGGACTTCTGAACTACATTTGAATGACATCTTCTTGCTGAATACGGACAGAGCAATTTCAGAACTTCTTGCTGGAAATTAACAAATACTTTCTGCTTATATATGTGATAATTGTTAGACTTCATAGGATCAACCCCCCTAACCAACCATAACTAAATTCTTTGGATGGCTAAGAGCTACATAGGAAAATTTTGTCTACTTCTGGCAAAGCTTACCACTGCTACATTAGACCAAAGTTTGAGTCCAGTGGCACCTTTAAGACCAACAAAGTTTTATTCAAGGTATAAACTTTTGTGTGCATGCACACTTCTTTAGATACAATGATATGGAAATTACCAGTCCATACATATAGGTAGAGGGTGAGCAGTAAATTAGCATACAGCATAATGAATGGTTACCATTTATTTGGGTTTAATTCCAGGGAAAAACATAGTGAAGGAAATAAATGTGTTAAAATTGGAGATTGATGGACAGATGTATCAATTGTGGCATGCTGAGAATAATTAACTGATACCCTGTCATTAAGCTCCATCCCTCTCCTCTCAAACATGGAGGCGACCTGACAGCATCTTCTTCTTTGAAGTGGGGCAATTGGCTGTGTAGAGTCATCTCCCCTATCCCCAGACCAGAGAAATACGTTCCATTCTACCATTCCATTACTTATAGATTTATTCCATCAGAAGTTCAGGGTCTTTAGTGATTCAGAATGTTGCTGTATCACAATATTGTAAGACCACCTCAGCCTGGCTTGCTGTATCTTATAACGTAATAACATTGTGTTATTTTAAATACAGAAGGTGTCAGGCTTCTCTGACTTGCAGGTTTGTTGTTGTTGCAGCAGTTCTCAAAGGCAGTTTGTTTTTAATGAAGATACCAAGAATTGAACCTGGCACCTAGATCAGGGGTGTCGAACTCACTTATTATGAAGGTCGGATCTGACATAAATGAGACCTTGTTGGGCTGGGCCATGTGTGTCATAAAATGTAACACCAGGTAGTGGAGATATAAACTTTATAAAGGACACAGACTATCACAATTTTTTAAAAAAACTTAAAATATGCTTAAAACGTTAGCACTATTGCAATATTGGTTTGTTTAGCAGTCTCTGATCACTGACACCTCTTGCTCTGAAATATTCTATCAAAATCTGGAGACAATGTGCTGTAGCAATCTTGAGTATGCTGTTCAGGTGTTGTTCAGGCGTGTATCTGGAAGTTGGTGTGACACAGAAGGAAGCAGGAGAGTGAGAGAAGGAAGCAGATATGAGCCCTGTGGGGGCTGGATCTGGCCCACGGGCCGCATGTTTGACACCCCTGACCTGGACCATAGTGTCCTACCACTGTGATGTTTTTCTTCCTGGTGCTGTACTGCATTAAAAAGGTAAAGGTTCTCTTGCTCGAAAGCCAGTCGAATCCGACTCTTGGGTTGCGGAGGTCATCTCCATTTCAAAGCCGAAGAGCCAGCGCTGTCCGAAGACATTTCCATGGTCATGTGGCCAGCATGACTAAACACCAAGGCACACGGAATGCTGTTACCTTCCCACTGAAGTGGTCCCTATTTATCTACTTGCAATTTCTTGCTTTCGAACTGCTAGGTTGGCAGGAGGTGGAACTAGAGACAGGAGCTCACTTCGTCATGCGGCACACTCAGGTCTCAAACTGCTGAACTACCAACCTTCCACAGCCTGCAGTTCAGCGTCTTAACCACTTGAGCCACCGCAGCTCAAGTACTCAACTCAAGATGTACTGCATTACCAACAGATAATAGAATTACTGCTTCACTCATCAGTATTCTGTGAAAGCTTGAAATAAGTCCACTTTGACAATTACATTATATGATACCTTAATCACATACAGGAAACCAGAAGTGCCTTCCTGCTGCCTTCGTAGTGTGGGGCTGTGGCATCATCTGCCCCATAACACAGCATTTCCTGAGGGAAGCTAGTGCTAGCATGGAATTGTGCCATCTGCTTGAAATAAAAGATGTGCTGAGCCAGTGTTTGGTGGTACTAAACCAGTATGGTATAAGAGGCTAGTTAAAATGAGATAAGGAGTAAAGGGATGTTGGTTCAATCACCTGGAACTGATGATACCAGGAGGTCTTTGCTTGCCACAGTTAGGCCTAATTTCACCAAGTGACAGCCAAATTTGCTCATTTCTGCGGCACCATAAAAACGTTTTGTATACTTACAATGGATTCACTTTTCACAAAGCCTGGCTCTTTCC
>NW_015161951.1:916016-933908 GCF_001447785.1 Gekko japonicus | reverse complement strand
CCCTAAAGTATCCTGGAAGTTTCCAACCTGGAGTTGGCAACCCTATGTCCTTTCCAGGCAACCATCAGCCTACCTTTATCTGCCTGTCTGTCTTCAGGTTTACATCCCCCCCCCAGCCTCTGCCTAGGGAAAGGGCGGTCTTTCCCTGCAGTGGGAACCAAAGCAGCTGACATCATTCTCCTCTCCCCCGTATGATCCGCACAACTACCCTATGAGGTATGTTATGGTTGAAAGTGTGTGAATGGTCCATAATCCCCCAGGCAGCTTTTAAAACATGAACCTGGGACCTGCACACCATCCTCTGAAGCGCTCTCTGTGGCAGTAATGGGGTGACTGCTGGCACCTTTTCCTATCTTTTTTTGCCTTGTGGTATTCTGCTTGTAGTGTGATCTGTCTTCTTTGTGATGTGGCATGATTGTGTTATTGGGTTTGTTTCTTTTGAAGGGGAAGTGATGTGTTGTGAGTGAGGACATATTTTACCTCAGAATACAGTAGGTTCCATATGCAACTGACAATTCCAACTGCCTTGCGGGGGGGGGTTGAGGTGTGGAATGGAGTGAAGTCCAATCAGCTTCCATATGCAAGACCTTGAAACGCTGGGCGGGACTGCACAAAGCAGCCAGTCAACCCAGCCAGCGTCTTCTGACTGACAGGTCTTGTGGCCAAACACTAAAGGTGTGCATTTGGAACGTTGGAGCCCACTACGGCTTTATATATAAGGGAGAGATATCTGTAGCACTCAGAATTATACATGTAACACCATGATTGAAACAGAAACATTTCCTTCATATGACAATGACAATTACTTCAATATTTCTTATGTCGATTATCACTACAACTTATACAAGTCATCTGAGAATTCTGAGGCTTTTTAATACGCTGAACTTTGTGGCACAAGATGGTTGTTCTGTTTGATTTGTGCAAACAAACAACAAATTAGCCACATACAAAATCTTACTTACAACCAGGGGTATTTTGGGGCAGGAACGCACAGGAACGGAGTTCTGGCTGGCTCCCAAGTTGGCCACGCCCAGCTGGAACTCATTGACATAATAGGCCACACCCAACAGCAGAAACTCGTTAGGATTGGCTACAATTAGGGGTGTGGCCTAACATGCAAAGGAGTTCCTGCTCCAAAAAAAAAAGCCCGGGGTTTTGACAACAAACAAGGTAAAGAGAATAAGAAGCAAAAGGTGGGTGTGGTTGGATGACCACCCTTCTGGTGACATGGGGGTGTGGCCTAATATGCGAATGAGCTGTGCTGTCAGGGATGTAGCCTAATATGCTAATGAGTTCCTGCTGTTGGGTATGGCCTATTATGCCAGTGAGTTCCTGCTGGGCTTTTTCTACAAAAAAAGCCCTACCCATGACTCTCAGCTCATCATCTCAGCTCAGCCTCTAATGCCTATCAAAGTCAACCTCTTCCAGATACAATTAGAAGTTAGAGGTTGAAAGTTAAAGAGCTGCAGCCCAGTAAAACACAAGGACAAAACACAATTTAAAAAAATGCATCACAAAATTCAACTACAACCCCACCCTACTTGCCATGTCTTCTCAGTTATTAGAACTCTCACTTCTTCCCTCACCTCCTAAGACGGAGAGGGGAGGGAATTAGAAGTAAAATAAATATAAAACTAATGAGACTAAAACAAAAGTAAAATAAAATAAAACAAAACAACTCCTTCACAGAAGAGCACTAACTGCAAACATCTGATCCTACTCCCACAACATTTTGGTTGGCCCTAACAAAAAGATATTGTGTGGATTTTGTTTTTAACAGAAGAACAGAGTCAGAAACCAGAGACATGGCTCATTGGAAGCATGTCATCCCCCATCTACAGTGGTTGTCATCTTCTCTTACCTCTGTCACTGAGGTCAACCTCTTCTCCTTTCACCTGGTGAACCAGTTTCTCCTGCAGTCGTTTTATCTCTGCTTCCTTCTGTTCCAGTTTGTCTTTTAAAGATGCCAGCTCTTCCTGTGCAGACACAATTTACATTTAGAACACAGCTTTGTTTTAAAGGCACAGTCCTAAACTGAAGTTTTATCATTCAAGATGATAAATAAAATAAAATGAGAAGATAGCTTTTAATTTAAACTTGATGTTTAAAATCTTGACAAACTTTTGCCAATGGTTAACAAAAGTTTTCTCCAATGGTCTGTGCCTAGAAATATTCACAGACAAGGGAACACTATCCCATCTGACAATATCATCTATGATTTATATGTATAAGTATGTATACATGCATGAAATATTTTCACTCATATTAAGCAAATGTAACTTAATGCAGTAAATGAAGAACTCAACATCAAGTTTATCAACATCTATTTTAACACTGCAGTGAAGTGTGTGTTCTTATACAGATGCATGCATGCACACACTCTGGTGGGTGGACCGAAAGTGGAATAGAAATGATTTTTACTTGTGTGATAAAATACCGAGATAACTTCAAGTACAAACCCCGTGTATTGCTCAGGTCATAAACAGTTTTATCAACACATTCAGAAGGCAAACAAACGGGATAAAAACCACTGCAAATCATCACAAAATAGCCAGTTTGTAGTGACACAAATGCAATGTGAAGAAAACATGCATGCTTTAGCATCAAGACTAAAAGACTAAAGACAAAATTGCACTTTTCATCTGAATCTCTAGTCTGGTTTGGGATACAAGAAAGGATCTTACAATGATGGTGAACAGGATGCCCTGCCCATTCTATGAACTTGCTTTGAAATATTATTTCCAGAACTATATGTTGCTGTTGCAAAGAGGCCACCTTACTGGTAACTTCATTTTGCAGTTCCATCATGGGAAGTCAATCAGACGATCTAAGCAGCCTCCCATAATCCACACTCGCTCCAATTAAGGGCTGATACTACTAAACTCCCAGAACCTAGCAGCAGTCCACATTGCTGGAACCTGCATATCTGAAAGGTGCATTGCATTGGTTTTTTTCCAGCCCCTAAGCCAGGTGTCAAGCCCTGAATGGAAAACGGTTTGACCTGGCCACATTTAAACCTGACAGGTTTCAGGTATTATTGGACAGGTTGTCTTTAGCAGCTTAGACCCAGTATTCTTTAAGAAGTCAAATCTATAATCTCATCCCCCCCCCCCTCATTGTAAGCTGCCATGGAGGCCTTGTTGATGTCAAACAAACATAAAACTGAAATGCTACTTGTGTTCAAAAACAAAAAGTACTGAACTCCAGCTTGTTTCTAGAAGTTAAAAAAATGAACACACACACACTTCATATCCACAAGAGGTATTTTAAAAGTACAGACAGGGAACAAGATAGAAACAAGACCACGCCATCTGTGGCAAAGGAATGACTCAAAAGCCCAGCCCCAGCAATCTACTACACCTTCAGCATCTGGCATTTTTGCTCCATCCGCTGCTTTTCGTACTGCATCTGGCCCACTTTGATTTTCATGCTAGAAAGTTTGGCCATTAAAGACTGGTAACGGAGACAGAGGAAGGAAAGAGAAGTAAAGGTAGAAAAAATACAAGGCTAAAAATGGTTTTTACTGGGGATCATGGATCCATCTGAAACACATTTACTTTAAAGTAAGCCAAACTGGAATTTGCTGGAGCCTAGGTGTTCTCAGCACCACATGGGAAGGTCTGTTTACTGGGCAGCAAAGGGTATGGGAAGGGTGGGTGAGAAACCACATCCCCTCCTGTCTAGTTGAAGGCAATGCTTTCAACACAGAAAATGGCAGGAAAGTAGTCAGGTTCTTGACAACTTTTTCAAAAGACATTAAGACAGCAACTGTTATTTAGCACATAGTCATCCTCACCTAGAATGTATTTCATGAAAAATGAAACACTGGACTTATCTGAATATTTCTTCTCTTTAGTAGGGTGAAGTAATACAGACTGGTTAGGTCACGCCTCATCTTGTTTCAGGCAGGACTATGCGAATTTGTGTATGACTCTCCTGGGGCACAGGAAGGCTGCCCTTCCAGTCATCAAATAGCCCAGCTCCAAAGATATTGTCCTTACTAATTTCCGTGTGTGGGGGGGGGAGGAATGGATAACTTTGCCCCAGTGAAGAGAAGAAACCTTCAGGTTAAGTTCAATGTTTCATTCTCCTTCAGTGGGGGAAGTCATACAGACTAATTATATAACCAGACTAGATAAGGGGTGGGAGATCTACAGAATTCTCTTAATCTACCACTTGTTGAAGGACACTTCTCCCAAAGGAGGCCTGAAAAGAGTTCAGCTGGGTCAATTCTGTAATGTCTTATGAATGTAGAGGATGATGACCAAGTAGCTACCCTACAGATTTCATCTACTGCTGCTCTGGTAGAAAAGGCAGCTGATGTTCCTGCTGCCATAGTGGAATGGGCAGTAATTTTCTGAGGCACCTGAGACCCTAAAAACTAACCAGAAATCAAAGGAAGGGGTAACTAATATCTACAGGAGAAAGGAAAGAAAACTACTACTAAGAACCCAAGTAGCAGTGGTCGAACAATTTTAACAATGCTTTCAGTACTATTTCACTTAGAACACCTTTGTTAAGGTTCAAATGTAAAATGTATCAAAGTATTAGAGACATTTACATAACCCCGATTTGCTCTCGATCTCCTCGGAGAAATGAAAGATTTTACTTAGATAAGCTGCCGGCTGTCAAAGAGCAGGAAACTACTTTAAACATGGCAAAATTTGCCATGCAGGCTATCAAAATCCGGAGACAAGCTATTAGCAGTTAGTGAATATTGCACTTAAATAGAGATTTTAATTATCTAAAAATATTTTATCCTTATTCCTAACATTTTAATATTTGTATGCATTTTAATGTTTTACTGGCTGATGTTTTTTCAGTTTTTTTTTAATGTAAGTGGTCAATGACCGTACTAATAAATTGTTTGATTGATACTCCCAGATTTGTGATCACTTGTGACGGTTGCAGGCTGGCTCTCTTCTAGATTGATGACAAAACTGTGTTCCCTGACCACCTCAATCGTCAGATTCAGTGACTGCAGGGCCTGAGAGCAAGATGGAGCCTTGGTTAAGATATCGTCTAGGTATGGGAAGAGGGCCACTCCCTGAATCCTCAAGTGTGCCACCAGTGACACTAGGACTTTTGTGAACACCCTTGGTGAGGATTTTAGTCTGAAAGGAATGGCCCGATATTGGAAGTGCTTCCCGTTGTACTCAAACCTGAGAAATCTATGGTGCGCCTGTCTGATTGGAATATGCAGGTATGCCTCGGAGAGGTCAATGGAGCACATAAAGTCTCCATGCTGGATAGCTGCTACTATTGACTGTAGTGTCTCCATTTTGAACTTCTTGGTTCAGACCCTCTTGTTTAGCCACTTTAAATCCAGTATGGCTCTGATATCCCCATTCTTTTGGGGAACAGTGAAAAATACAGAGTACACTCCCTGTCCCCTTTCCTGGTGGGGTACCGGTTCTATGGCCCCAATGTCCATCAGGTGGATGATTGCCATGTTCAGCGCTGTTTTTCTCTAATGATCTAATGATCGACTCTTGGGGAAATCTAGGAAGCAATTGGCTATGTTTGAAATTCTATAGAATAACCTTCTGTCACTGTGTCCAGTACCCATTTGTCGGTTACTGTCTGATGGCAACGTGAGGAAAAACTTTGTAGATGGCCTCCGATGCTGATGTTGTTGGCGCTCCTGGCATAGTCATGCTGTGCTCCCTTTTTTAGCACCTTTGGCTTGTTGTCCTTGTTTGCTATTATCCCTTGGTTTTGACTTCCACCTTCCCTTGAAACTTCTTCTTTTATATTTAAGTTTTTATTGAGTATATCTATCAGTCCACGAACACACATTCATCATCCATCTTATTGATACTCATTTTCTATTTTTAACAATCATAATAACCAAACAAAATAAAGAGAAATTCACCTGAGGTTACTATTCCAACAACCTGAAATTTCTACTCTCATTTAATCCCTCTTCTTTTCATATGCCCGTATCTTACCCGTTTATGATTCCCGTCCAACTTCCCCATAGCTTATAGTTAATCATAATACAACTCATAATCTACAGTTCATTTCTACCTCAATTACTACTATTTTTATCCATCTTTTTCTGTACCTGAGAAGAAAAGTTGAAAGGGTTGCCTCCAATTATGGGTGCTACGGAGAACAACTCTACAGCGAGAGGTGAACCTCGTCTCTCCCTGTATTCAGAGGTCTTGGGGGGGGCACACTCTTCGCCTCCTTGCTATACCCTATTATTACACTAAAGACTCTAATCCTCTAATCAAACAATACACACAGATAACTATTCTTACTTAGACATGTTTAGAGTTCAAGTCTACTCTTGTACTAATAAATCTTACTTTCAATTGTTTTCCCCTACTTACACTATAGCCCAACTATCCACACCAGAGTATATTGTTCCCTTCACACCCCTCCTTTCAATTTAGTGACAGCCTCAATAAGATTTTTACCCGTCATCTCATTATGTGCTATAAACTTTTTGTTATTTAAATTAACCATCAAATGGCCGAGTGCTAGTCATCTATATGGTATTTCCTTTTCTCTCAATGTCTTTGCAATTTCACGCAGTCTTTGTGCCGAGTGCTAGTCATCTATATGGTATTTCCTTTTCTCTCAATGTCTTTGCAATTTCACGCAGTCTTTGTCTCGCAATCAGCACCTCTGGGATGACGTCAGCATACAAAAACACGCATGTGTCTTCAAGGGGCAAACCTTGTTTGTCTCAAGGTATTTTGAAAAATTTGTTTCTGATGTGTAGCTCTTTGAATTTGACGATGATGTCTTGCGGAAATCCGAGGTAATTATCTCTTCAGAGGTCTCTGTTACTCCCTCTAACCGAAGCGTCTGCAAAAACCATTTGTTTAGTTCCTCTTTAAGATGACCTGTTACACAGAAGTTTGAGGAAACTCCACGTAGTTTTGCTTTCCTTTCCATTAACCTGGTCTCCTGAAGGATAATTTTATTTTTAGCCCACTTCTCAAACTCTTGTATCGTCGACAAATCATCAGCTGCTTTTCTAGCAATTTGAAGTGCAGATTCAGCTTTCTTCCCTGTTGCTTTCACAGTTGAGGTAAGTTCACCTAAGTTTCTGATTTATTGGGTCAATGATGAGCTTGAGCTGAGCGAATTCCTTTCTTAATTGTCCAACTTCAGAAGACAAAGCTTTTATATCACTTTTAATCTCCTTTATTTCTGTTACTGCCTGTGTAATTGGAACCTGGTAGTTTTGGTTTTAATTCCCTCCTGCTGCTGCCATTTCCTCTAGCAAGGAGAGCTCTCGCTCTGATTCTTCTGAATCGGTAATATCCTTCCGTGGCAGCCACCGCAGCTCCATTATACTGAATTAGCCCCTTGGTATAACAAGATCTTGGTATAACAGGAGCTGCGGTAGCTCAAGTGGTTAAGACACTGAACTGCAGGCTGTGGAAGGTCGGTAGTTTAGCAGTTCGAGACTCAAGTGTGCCGCATGATGGAGTGAGCTCCCGTTTCTAGTTCCAGCTTCTGCCAACCTAGCAGTTCGAAAGCAATAAATTGCAAGTAGATAAATAGGTACCACTTCAGTGGGAAGGTAACAGCGTTCCATGCACCTTGGTGTTTAGTCATGCCGGCCACATGAGCACGGAAATGTCTTCGGACAGCGCTGGCTCTTCTGCTTTGAAACGGAGATGAGCACCACAACCCTAGAGTCGGATTCGACTGGCTTTCGAGCAAGGGAACCTTTACCTTTTTATAACAAGATCAGTGTTGTGTACTCTGATGGGCAGTGGCTCTCCAGGATCTTAGACAGAGGTTGTTCACATCACCTACTGCTGCTTCCTTTCTTAAAAAATATTTTTTTATTTTGTTATAAAATTAAGGGAGGAGTACAGAAAAAGAAGAAAAAGGAGAGGATGTAAAGCTAGTCATTAATTATCTAAGGCTTTTAACATATATCAAGGACATTATTGTAATACATAATACATAGATCAAGAGTAAGTTATTTTAAGTTATTTCTCTTATATCAATTAAATGAAGTTGTCATGACATATATGTATATTTTAACAAATCATCTCTGTGTGTGTGTGTATTCTAACATTATTTTTGGTATTTTGATATAATAATTTTTGCATACCATTTATAATTCTTCCTCCAAAGCATAAGTGAACTTAAATAGTAAAATAGGCTTAATTAGTAAAATAAATATAATACCAATTAGAGAGCAGTTATAATCTCTTATGTTCTCCTGACTCTTCGGTTATTTCAGGGGGCCCAAGTCTTTACCCATTTCCATTTCTGCTGAAATTCTTCAGTTAGTCTTTCGTTTACTTGATTAATTATCTTTGCCATAATAGCATATTCAGCTAATATATCACTCCACGCTTCTTTTGTTGGACAATCTTCTGTTTTCCATTTAGTTGCAAAAAATACTCTTGCTGCAATTAGGATATATCTGAATAAATCTTGTGATGTTCTTTCAACATTATCCAGAATCATTCCCAATAGCATTGTCTCTGTATTCACTGGAAATTTAGTTTTGAGGATTTTCTGGACCTCTGCATGTATTCCAAGCCAATATCTCCTTGATTTTTTTAACATGTCCACCACATGTTATAGAAAGTGCCTTCTGTTTCTTTGCTTTCCAACAAGTTCCTACTGCTGCTCCCTTTTGACTGGAGGTGATGATAATAGTTTATATTTAATGTCTGTATGGTTGTACACTGACATTTTTTTAATGTAGGCTTGCTCACAACTTTAATCCAAGTAGGTTTTTTGGCTCACAAAGTAAAAATTTGGCTCATAAGAATCCACAGCTTAGAGGGAACATTGGCACTGCCTAGAGCAAGAGGAGGCGTGACCTATCCAGTATGGATGAATTCCCCCATTGAATGAGAACAGTTCTCTCTACGAGCTGCGTTTTTAATGCAACAGGATAATATCTGGGTCTGCCAGCAGGCTCATGGCCTGGCTGGATTGCACAGAGATGCTATTTGTCTCAGTCAGCATTGCATCTATGTAAGAACAGTGGATCTAGGCTTCCCTACCAGCCCCCATGGCAGCAGCTCTAAAAAGCCCTGTCATCATAGGAATTGGGGCAGCCACACATACAACTGCACCCATTCATACAAACTGGCACCTATATGGAGGTGCCTGGAGACAACCTCCACATCCCATTCAGCTGATTTCATATAGGCAGCCTCAAAGCCTATACCATGTGCTTGCAAATATTTAAATACAAAGCCAACAACATGTAAATCTATTAAAGATACAACTGAGATGATGTTTCCAACATTTAAAAAATTCCTCTTTTATACAGAGGAGGATTACAATCTTATACCCACCCCCTTCTTCATTTGTATTGATGACTACTTACTTTGGTATACTTAATTTTTTTCTCATAGTGAAGTCTCTCGCTATCCATCTCTCCTACTTTCAAGCGCAATTCATGAATTTCCTGAACCAAACCCTGTATAACAAATGGATCAATAAAAAAACAAAAATAATGAGAATTTAGTATAAAAGCAGATTAAAGCAGACCAGCTGGAACTTCTTTTTCAGTTTTGTTTACAAGCATGTTATAAAATTCAAACTTAAAGTCAACTTCGGCCCCGGTCACACAAAGGTTTTGGGCCGGGAGAGGGACGGATCGGGGGCACAGCAAACGGGCGCAATCTCACCGCAACATCTGGGAAGTGTTGCGCACCTGTCCCCGATCCGGCCCTTCCGCCCGAAAAGCCGCAGCAAGACTAAACTACCTAGCGAGGTGGACCTTCCAGCACGGCCGCATCAAGCCCGGCTGTGGGATCGCCGGCGCGTCCTTCTGCCGGCGCATCCCAGGGTCCTGGCTGAACTGCGCATGCTCACACATGCACAGTTTGGCAGCCTCCCTTTCCCCACTGTGGCTTCCCCCGGCATCTGATCGTGCTGGGGAGAGAATGCGCCGCGGCTCAGGGGATCAATGTGATCCTGCCGTGGCGTCTCTATTTTGGTGCGGCTTCCAAAACCACACTTTGCCCGTACCCCCCCCCCCCCGTGTGGCAGGGACCTTCAGTGAACATCCATATGTATGAATTATTAGCCATTTCCCTTATTCTTAGCTCCCATGCCACTGTTTTCATTGGAAACATAAGAAAGTAAATGCTGTTAACGTCTGCTGCTTAAGACACAATGCTCAGTAACAAGTTATATACAGCATTCACCCAGCAATTCCCTCCTCATTATTAACAGAACAGTGATCCCCAGCAAGGTCCACTGATGTTTTTCATGGGGCCCATTTTCTTCTTCAACAAAGAATCCGTTCTCCAAAGCAAAGAACTAATCCTGGCTTTCCTCCACATCACTGGAGCAGGAGGTGGCTCAGAAGAACTCAGGAGACATAAGAAGGTAATTCACAAGAACCCAGCCTGGCCAGCAGTAGACAGCAGTCCTGCAGGCGGCATCTGGGTGAACTGCGTCTGCCATCTCTGGCTGTACTTCACTGGCTCATCTGCTGGAGCCCAGCTGCTGGGGTTCCATTGCCTGCCTATCCTGTGCACCCTGACTTGACCCCAGCGCACTTATTCTCAACCCTTCTCGATCACAGAGACATGATAAATAAATACCTGTGCCTAAAACATCCCACTCTAAAACACTTGGGAGAGTGGCACTACGGGTACTTTTGTTAATGTTAGCCTACATTTCATTATTAGGACAGTCTTTACTGCTAAAAAACAAAATTGCACTGGAGAGACACAGGCTTTTGCCACAATTCCTGCGTGAGGTCCTCGAGGTCCTCCAGCACTGGGAAAACAATAATCCCATGAGGCTGAATAGAGGTGACTCAGCATCTGATCTTTGGGTTTGTGCTGTGAGGTAATGACTTCTATCTCAAGAGACTAGGCCATACAAATATCCTGTTCTCCAACCCGATTCTCCCAGATTAGAGTCTGCACATTTAACCACTACACCAAACTGGCACATCTTCTCAAGGTAAACTGGAGAGACAGTAGTTACAGGTAACATTTGGATACACTCCATGGGATGCTGGAGATGGCTTGCCTGCCTCTCATCGGGGCTCAGGTCTTTTTTTTTTTTAATAATTTTTATTGTATCGTAAAACAAGTTACAAAAAAGTCAAATACCTTAATAACAATATTCCAGTAATTTTGTGTAACATAAAAAAATCTGAAAAACTACATTTATGCTTATCACATTTCAGAAACATTTAATTCGCTCTGGTATGTCTTGAGAACTACAGTATTCATCTATGTATTTGCCAATATGAAATTGCATTGTGTCTGTATTGCTTATTTGTATAGGAAGTGTAGGATATAACATGCAGTATAGAGTTGTGTTCCATGTTGAAATAGTCTTTACAGCCACCTCTGGAATTGCTGCCAGGAAGAGGGCAGGGGCTCAGATCTGATGTTGTGTCAGATCCACTGGATTCAATTGCTGCCTTTTCTCTCAGCACAGGCATAGGAGAATGTGGCCTGCATGCAACAAGTCACTGAAGGTGGGTATGATGACACCCAATGAGGGTAATGATACAAACTAGCATCGCTGGGGCTTGCAAAATTGTCACCCCATTCTTCCATATATCCTGGAGACACCATGTCTGGGTGTGAAGGCCACCACACAGGCGATTAGGGCTGAGACCATGGCACCATGGCCATTTGCTCCAGATTGAACTCACGCAGAACCTGACTATGTGGTAAGCTCACATCTACCTCCCTGTCTGAGATAGAAACAGGTGGAGATCTTGGACCAGGAGATGGAATCCTGCAAGGCTGGCATTGGCTTGGGTGTGCAGGCAGGAGCGCTCTGCTGAGAAGCTGATTTGTGTTTCTCTTTGTCCTTGGTCTTGCCCTTAGCCTTCTTGGCTGGAGGCTCAGAAGAGGTATGATGCAGTGGAGAGGAGCACAGAGACTCGATCCGCTAAGACACAGATCCAGGAGGTGAAGCCAAACACACCAATTCCAAAGACGTGGATTTGGGAGCTTTCTCCAGGTTCATCTTGGACAAAGGCTCCGAGGCTTTAAGGACTTCCTCCCACAATGCTGCCTTACGTTTTGATGCCCTATTCCCCCAAGCTTTAAAGGTGAAGTGTTGGCAGGTCTTACATGTGGAGACGTTATGTCCCTCACTCAAACAGAACAGATAGAGGTCATGTTCGTCAGCTTGGGTCATCTTCGCACCACAGCATGTTTTTCATTCTTCCTAAAATGCATTTATATTTGAAAATTGTTGGGCGCGGGGGGGGGGGGGGCACCAGAAGGTATCCTTGCCTAGAGTTCAAAAAAGGCTGGAGCTGGCCCTGGATACCTGACATTATGTTTTATGGCACACATGGCCTGGCCCAACAAATTAACATTTATGACAGATCCAGCCCTTATAACAAATGAGTTTGACATCTCTGCCCTAAGCGATGATGTTGAGCTGATCCATTTACTGCCAGAACCATAAAACCAGAATTTGACCCCACACACACACAATAAATGCTCCCCAAAACAACAAAAATGCAAAAACTAACAAAAAAAATTTCATGAGCCAGTTAAAGTTGTGAGCAAGTTTAGATTTTTATTTTTTATTTTCAGTTTACGAACTTTCTAAGGTGCTACGGGACTCGAATCTAGCTTCTTTCTCAGCTTAACATACTTTACAGTGTTATAAGGATAAAAATGATGGAGGAAAGAATCATGTAAACCATCTAAAGCTCCTTGGAGGAAAAGCAGGATAAAATTGCAGTTGATAAAAGATTAGGAACAAAAAGGCATAAAGGGATAAAGCCCCTCTTCATTATGTTACTTTTTCACTCCATCTAAGTAAATATTTCCTTTTTCACTGTGCAATTATATATTATTACACAAACAGAGAGAGAGAGTGCATCAGGGGTCATTTAGGGGGGGGACGCGGGGGGACGCCATCCCCCCCGGGTGAGGTGTGGGAGGGCGGGGCCTGGAGCTCCCTGCTGGTGCCCGCTGGAGGTCGCCGCCGGCTGTGGGGAGGACACACTTCCGGTGGTCAGGGGGTGTGGCATATGCTAATGAGTTATGCTAATGAGTCCCCCTAGCTCTTTTTCTACGAAATGACCCCTGGAGTGCATCAGGCAAGAATAAAAGCAGCCTTGAGCTGCTGGTACAGCATCTTATTTATTTTCTTTTAAACTGATATTTGATCGTAATAAACTGAAGTACTAGAACTATTTATTTCCTCAACTTTTTCTTGGAAGTAATATATTTTGCCAAGCTATATTCTCTAGCTCCCTCAGTTGGAAATAAATGAGAAAGGGGGGAAGGACAAGAGAGAGAGGGAGGGAGGGAGAAAAGATGGGGAAGTGAGAAGGAGGAAGGAAGGCACACAGAGAGAGAGAGAGAGAGAGAGAGAGAAAGCAGATAGATGGGGGAGGAAGGGAAAAGAAAGAGAAAGAGAGAGAGAAAGCAAATAGATGGGGAAGGATGGGGAGGAACGAAGAAAGAAAGAGAAAGAGAGAGAGAGAGAAGGCTTGGAGAACGTATTTAACTTTAGATGGGAGGGAGGGAGGGAGGGAGGGAGGGAGGTCATAGAGAGAACACTGGTCACCCCCCCCCCCCCCCCCCCCCCCCCAGCCAGTTTTCCTGCACCTCAAGCCTACTCAGGGAGGGGACCACAGCCTACTGGGACACGTGGCCTGGGTAGGCTCAGGAAAACCTCCCAGCCTACCCACAAGCCTGCCTGGCCCCATGGCCTTGGAGACCAGCCTCACCACCCCCACTTTCCCCACACTCAGGGCAAAATCCATGGCAATTATCCCCATCCACCCACACATGCACCGACCCCACTCTTCCCTTTCCTCCCATGCAAAGAATGAAAAAAGTTGGGTCAGACTGTGCAAAGCTGTCTGGGCAAAAACCAAGTCACTTTGGGGCCCCCTGCCCTAGTCAGACTTGTCACAAACAACTTCCTACCCCACATGGGTCTTCTTTTTAAAATGCAGAATCACAGCAGATTGCCTTGGCATGCAGGGAGGGGAAGCACCTCGTCTGCAAAACAGCTAAGTCTCCTCCCACCACCACTATGCCGGGAAGGGGGCGGCTGTAATGCTTCCCCTTTAATTCCCCAAATTGCAGCTGGAAGGGGCTGGGATTGAGCCCATGACATAGCTGATGATCCTGGCCAAACTCTGGGATCTGCTGTAGCAATGAGGCTTGCCTTGCCAGTCTCCCTTGCATGAAGCTCCACAGCTGGGTCGTGAGTCAGCACCCTTCTCATCCAAGCTGAATCCAACAGTCCTCAGAGCGCCACACACATTCCTGCACCTCAAGGTGCTTCTCCAACCCCCCTTGCTCACAGCCGGAGGGTACAGCCATCTCATGATCTCTGTGGCAGTGCCCATCTCCCAGCCTCTAAATCAAAGAAGCCCACACAGCAATCCGTGCCACCGCAGGGGGGCGGAGTTACCTCCTGGGCTCAGCTGCTTCATAACTTCTGCTGGCAATAAGCTGTCACCTGCCTTGGTTCCCCCCCCCCCCCCCCCCCCCCCCCCCCGGACACTCGCCTGTCCTTGCTTGCTCTCTCCTCTGCCCTCCTCCTCCCTCCTCTCCAGCATGGGAAGACACTTGGGTCAAGGTGGGGCCTGGCCCTTCCTGCCTGGCCTTGGCTGCTGGGAGGGAAGCCAGCCACCACCCAAGGCCATGAGAGGCTGTGGGCCAGCTGCACACGTGGCCGGCAGCCAGGTGCCCTGTGCTGAAGGGGAAAATACATGCGCTGCCAAAGATTAATGTGCCCAGTGCACGTAACTCACGTTAAAGGAAAGACTGGTGGCAACCCAAAACTGAAGCCCCATGTTTCCTGACCCATAATCTACTCCTAGAAAACATGACTATGTTGCATTTTTCTCTACCCAAGTTCTGTTCCAATAGCTACAGCTTGTCTGGAGGGGCGAGGGGCAGCACAACAACATTGTGTCTTTCCTTAAGTACAGCTAGATGAAGCTTCAACACCTGAAATTTTTTTACACAGTACAACTCATTGGATATTAGAAACTACTTTTCAGCATCTGATTTTTCCTCCTGCAGCATCAGGCTACATTCGAGGCCTGTGCAACCTGTCACTCATAAAGCTAACTGCAGGTTACCAGACACAAAGTTTAACCAACCACCATAAAAATGGGATGGGGGAGATTCTGCCAGGCATCAATATGTGGCCTGAACTCTCAGTGTTTTCATGATCTCCAGTTATTATAGCCTAGGCAAAACTTGAATGAGCAAGCCTATTTGTGAAAGGTTGACAAAAAGGCTGTGAGGTAAGAAAACACTGCTTCCCACCTTACCCCCAACATAAAAAGCAGAACAAATTTTATTTTATATACAAAGAAATTTTAAGAAAGAAAAGTTTCAGCCTCACCTCTGTGTCTCTGAACCTGTTTTCATAGTCTATTCGGTCCTTCTCCACAGAGGTCAGCTTGAGCTTTAAATTAGATACTTCTGCCATAAGGTCCAGCTTTTGAGTTTCAAGGGACGTTCTGCTTAAAAGCTCCTATAGAAAAGTAGCAGAGAAGAGTTCATTTAAGAAAGAAACACTTTTTAAAAAGCACAATAAATGTACTTATGTAGTATATTTTTATCCCTTCCTTGCTCCAAGCAGCTCACAGCAGCAGATATTATTCCTCCATTTTATTCTTGCAACCACCATCCTGTAAGGTAGGATAAGGCTGAGAGTTGACTGGCCCAAGGTTACTGACAGAACTTTCATAGAAAATGGGGATTCAAACCTGGGTCTCCAAGTGTGATGCTCTAATCACTCCACCACACTGACTCTACTGAAGGCCTATACGTATCTTCTGTAATAAGAATCAGAAGCCAAATGTAAGTGGTGGGCCAGCCATCATAGGACAACCCAGACACAGGCTGGAACAATAGCACCACCTCAAGGTGAAATGAACTGCTGCATGTTCCTGTCCTTGCTGGAACCTAAGGGTGAAATCCTTCCACGTTCTACATCTTAAAAGTCTATGCTTTCTATACAGCTACCCAAGATAGACTCCAAAATGAAGACTTACTTAGTGAAAAATACCCCAGTGAGTGAGATCAGGAGAACTTTAGCCTGTGTGTAGGGTCATTGGGTGCATAGTCGGCCAGGGTCAAAGGGTCCTTAATTATGGTGCTGGAATGGAACTGTAGCACGTATAGCTTCTCATAATACATGTGTGACAGATCCCAGTTGCCAAAGCCCTCTTTTCTATCAAGCCATTTGTGTCTGAGGCATCTGCCCACTTCCACATGGGTCAGCTTATTTTACAGGGCAGGGTTAGCAACATGGAATTACAGCTCAACGAACACAGAGGCCATTTCCATGACAAACATTTTCAATGGTTTTTAACAGGCAACCAAATGTAGTAAAACTTCATTTCAGATGTTTGTGACACAGTTGAAAATAAATAGGGTGTTCTGGCGAGGTACAACTGTGACTTGGCTGTAGCCCCCCAGCAGCCTCTCCCCTCCACAGGAGGAGAGAGCAGCCCAGCAGCAGGAAGACCCCCTGGAGCCAGGCGAATGAGGGACAGCCAACGGCGGTGAGACCGGCAAGGGCAGGGCCTGGCCCCACCACCCCTCTCTGCCGCCAGGACAAAAGATGGCCCACGGAAGGCAAGGCCCCAGGTCTGGGCATGCTGCAAGGGTACAGGTGAGGTGCTCGGGTCGGATGCTGAGGTGGCAGAAGGACTCCAAGAATTATGGCACCCATGCAAGGGGCCAGGTGACAGCGTGGCTATCCGCCTCGGCGCCTCCCAACCCCTGCCCCGGGCTGCCAGAGATAGCATGGCCACACCTGGGAATCACAGGGTGTCTGTTGTGGGGAGGGGAAGGGAAAGGAGTTTGTAAGCCACTCTGAGACACCTTTGGGTAGTGAAGGGCGGGGTATAAATCCAATCTCTTCTCTTCTTCTTCTTCTGATTGAGCATCAGAGCTCATATGTGGGGGTGGGGGTTTAGTCGGAAGAAAGGCAGGGCAGCCAATGAGGGAAGGACGAGGGAGCGGGGAGGGGTATTATTAAATCGTAGCAATGGCATCGTTATTATTCTGAGCTCACAAGGAAGTTGGATGGAACTCCTGTTGTAATACCTGTTGTAGCATTTCTTCTGTGGCATTCAGTTTTTCCCTGTGCTCTTCTAGGCAGAACTCTAAATCTCTGATCTTCTCTCCTTGGGCCTCCACCTGGTCAGTAAGGACACTCACCTGTGCAAGAAGAAGAGATCCTTAATCAAAGGATATACTTAAGCACTTCACTTCTATGTAACGTGTTTCATCATAAAGTCCTGTATTACAAAAGTAAAGCAATTTAGGTCTCAGATTAATTACAGGTACCTGCAAAGCAGTCTCAGTAGACATACAGCCAACAATGGTAAGGGGCATCCACGGCAGTGCGCAACAGGATGCTTGTAAGTTCCCTTTGTCAAATTTCATGAGCTTACCAAATTCCCTTTATATCCTAACGTTTTCTTCCAGGCTTACAGTAAGGTTATCAGAAAACTCACAGGCATAAAAAGTGATTACTGCAGCCTTCACAGCAGACCACTGAAACACACTTTCCCAACGGGCAGAGCAATACTGTGTTGTACTGCCGCTGCAGCAGCTGGCCACGGTGCAGCTACAGCACCACTAGTCGCCTCCCTAAAGGGATAGTTATGCGGCAGCCGAATGGAAAAAAGGCAACAGCGTTGTCAGGTGCTGCCATGGTTGCATCCGTGGTGATCCCGCCACAAGGTTATATTCCAGTGTTGTTGCAAGGCAGGGGTGGCGTGATAGACAAGGCAGGTAGGACCAGGGGTCATTTCCTGCAGGAGCGCACAGGAGCGGAGCTCCGGCAGTAAAGAGCCCAGGGGGCGGGTACATGCAACAAGCCCCACCCCCTGCTCCCAGCAGCCCCGGGCCACAAGGAGCAAGAAGCAGCTAGGTAAGCTGCAGACCCCCCCCCCCCCCCCCC